>NW_026739660.1:36552-72000 GCF_022355385.1 Mustela nigripes | reverse complement strand
TTGTTTTTGTTTTTTCCTGTTTCTTCTTTTCTTTTTTTTTCCTTTGTGAAAGATCTAGTCTTGAAGCAGAGTTGCACCCAATGTGACATTAGTATATTTTATATGCTATAAAATATATTTAATAATATTAATATACATAGTATAATTAAAAATGTATTAAAATATATAATATATAAAATTACATAAAAATATATAAACATATATAGTATATTTTTTGAAGTATGCTTGACACACAATGTGTGTACACAATGTGTACAACATAGTGATTCAAGTCTGTACATTATGCTGGGCTCACAAGTGTAGCTACCCTGTCACCATACAAACCTATTACAATGTCATTGACTGTTCCCTACTCTGTATCTTTTATTCCCATGGCTTGTGTATGACATGTAGGGAGTAGAAATTTTAGATAACAAGTCTGAAAAGGTGGATCAATGCCATCTGTAGAGGGTCCTAAAGGCCAAGGTGGAGTTTGGTCTTAGCTGGGTCAGCATGAGGAGGAGAGAACGGCATAGTCAGCGGCGTAGTTCAGAGAGATTGTCTTGGTGGCCATGGTTATGATAGTTTATTTGGGAGGGAGGTCAGAGATGAAAAAACCACCAATTTATGGTACCCCAGCAATCCAAGTGAGAGAAAATAAAGACCTAAACTGGATGTGGTTATGAGAAGGAGAGAACAGGAGCACCACCTGGGTGGCTCAGGTGGTTAAAAGTCTGGTTTTGGGGGTGCCTGGGTGGCTCAGTGGGTTAAGCCGCTGCCTTCGGCTCAGGTCATGATCTCAGGGTCCTGGGATCGAGTCCCACATCGGGCTCTCTGCTCAGCAGGGAGCCTGCTTCCTCCTCTCTCTCTGCCTGCCTCTCTGCCTACTTGTGATCTCTGTCTGTCAAATAAATAAATAAAATCTTTAAAAAAAAAAAAAAGTCTGGTTTTGGTTTCACCTCAGGTCGTGATCTGAGGGTCATAAGATGGAGCATCCAGTCTGGCTCCGCGCTCAGCTCAGAGTTTGCTGGGGATTCTCTCTTCTACTTCTGCCACTCCTGCTAGTGCTCTCTCCAATAAATCACTCTTTAAAAACACACACACACACACACACGGAAGAAAAGAGAAGACAAGAGATTGAGAGGTGCCTCAAACAAGAAGCAGGTGTTTAGCACTTGATGGACCTGATGACACTTTTCCTTCTTTGTTAAGACCCTGTCCTGGGTTTTGGAATCCAGAGATGAAGTTTCTTCACGACTTTTCCTCTGCCTGGAGCATGTATCTGCCTCCCCACTGACTCTCAGTACCCACCACCTCCCTAGATCCTTCAATACGAAGCTCAAATCCCTTTAAGAGCCCACATATTCATCAAGAGAATGGAAAAACAAATGGTAATGCGGCTCTACAATGGAAGGCCTGTCAGTTATGAAAAAGAACAAACCTGTGACGCATGTTGACTTGGGGGACTCTCAATTAAATGATGCTGAGCGAAATGAGCCAGACCCAAGCACACACCCTAAGCTTCCATTCATAGGAAGTTCAGAAACAGGCAGAAGTAATCTACAATGAAGAAAAAAACCCAGAGTAACACACTTGCTTTTGGGGGCGGGGGACTGACTGTCGAGGGGTATAAAGGAGTTTCCTGGGGTGACGGACAGAGGTTTAGGTCACATAGGCACATGGGTTTATTAAAATCTGTACAATGCTACACTTCAGATCTGCATTTCCACGTATAAATTTTATAACCCCCCATGTAAACAAAGATTGTACGGTCACTGACAATGTGCAAGCTGCTGGCCGGCCGGCTAAGTATGTGGAAAAGCAGAGATAGGAGTGTTAATAATGATAGACTCTAGGTGATGGATAAATGGGTGCTTAATGTCTATTTCTCTCAACTTCTCTGTGTGCTTGAAAGAGTTCGTCATAAAACGCTATGGGGAAACTTCTGAGCTTAGGATTTGATAATTCACCTATCAAAGAGGACTGGCAATCAAAAACCACCCTGCAGACAAAATGTTGGCCATTTGTAGGGTGCTATGACCAGGGGCTGGAAAAAGGCAGTCTCATGCAGGATGCCTTCCCAAATGATTTTGGCTGTTTAGGTGCTGTAGAAATCTTCTTTGCACTTTTTCCTGAGTTTCAGCATCACTAAATCTTCTCCTTCTTGCAGACTAACCCTCTATTCCCTCACGGTTTGTGTGTCCTATTGCCCTGGCGACAAAGAAGTACAGACCACCTAAAATGTGTTATCCAATAGTAAATTTCACATCTAGTTTGATTACTGACTGCAAAGTTATTTGAAATACCACACAAACTGATTTGTTCTCTTTTTTATTCCAAGAATAAAGAGATTCAACAGAAATGTCAGTGTATGGACAGAAAAACTTCCTGGTCCATCTGAGGTCTCCTGGGGAACAGAAATGTCAGGAGCAAATAATTAGAAATGGCCAGCAGTACAATCTCACTTTGCCACAGAAATAGCACAATCACACAGACTGTAGGTCTTTTTTCCTCTGTGTTTAGCCAGAGGCTCTATCCCTTTTGTGAGCAATACTTTTTCATTAGAATCTCTAATTCCATCCTCAGACTCATTTAATTATATATTTCTTTTTTGTCCCAACTGGAAAATCCTTGATCACAAGTTTCAGTCTTTCAGAAATCATTTTTCTGAATGTTTTTCAGTGGCTGGCTGGCCAACTTTTCCCTCACAAAGTCATGGTGCCTAATTAGGTCATTTCCTGTACAGTTTTTAGTTTACTACCTATAAAAAAAGCATCTTGTTAAAGGACATCTGTTCTTGCATTTGTTTACTATGTACCTTTTTGAGTCGCTAACATTACTTTCATATGTATTTTTATTACATATTTAATTAAGTGAAAATCTTTACTTCTTAAAATAGATCAGCAACGCACAGGTCTAATCTTTACAATTTTACTTTCTCCCATCCCATACATGTTGACTTACAATTCACTCATTTTTCTATTTTGCTTTACTTAGATGCCTTAGTATAGGAAATAACAGTTCAGGTTTTTTCTTCCTCAGAGGGCAGAAGCACTCTATAACCTGGTGATTTACATTGTTGGGTAGTTTTCAGAATCATATGGGGTGCTGGTTTACGCTACAGATTCTTCTTCTTCTTCTTTTTTTTTTTTTAGTGGAGTGGGAGGGGCAGAAGGAGAGCGAAAGAGAGAATTTTAAGCAGGCTCTATGTTGAGTGGAGCCAGACCTGGGGCTTGATCTCAGGATCCTGAGATCATGACCTGTGCCGAAATTAGGAGTCCGATGCTCAACTGACTGAGCCACTCAGGTGCCCCTGTACTGCAGATTCTGGGACCCATTCCTCATACAGGTATAATGGGGATGACATTTCGAGAAACACTGTCTGTTAGGACGTGGGTTATGTTACATAATTTCAACCTCACAGCAACAAAATGGGCTAACCTAAATATTTAAAACACATGTGTATGTGATACCATTTACATTTTGGTCTCAAATTATCATCACTTTACAGTGCTGTTTCATAAATCAACCTGGAAAAAGTAAGACTTGATTTTTTGTCTTGAAAGATGAACAAACCAGAGACAGCCTGGTGGTTTCCTAGCAATCAGTCTTTGGAATGTTGTGTGACCCTTGAAAATAAATGGCTCAATTATTAAGTGACTGTGCATGAAAACAAACACATAGTGCTTCCAAAAAAAAATCTAATCACAATAGGCAGACCTAATGCGTCAAATAACACACCCAACTCTGATACTCTCGACAGTTTACAGCACATATTTTCCAATGCATACTACATACACTTATTAAAAATTTTAGGTACTATACACAATGTGCTTCTTTTATTTAGTAGTCTTTGGCATTTTCCTGTTAGTACCTCATTGCTTTTAACTGCTACAGACAATATTAAATTTTGTAGCCATACTGGTTAGTTACTTCTTTCTTGTCATTTGGGCTATTTCCAAGTTTTAAAAAAGTGGTGCAACAAATATTCTTGGGTCCATCTCTTTATTCAGGATTAACTTCTAGAAGTGGAAGCTCTGGGCCCAAACGCAGAATATTTTGAATTTTAATTGATATTGCTACTTAAACTCTAAAAGGTTGGATTAATTTACAAGGCATAAAATGCTATTTCTTTGGATACATAACAATCCACATCTTTGCTAACATGACAGGTAAAATGTGTTTTAATTTTCATTTTTTAATTCAGTGAAGTTTAATTTAGTTTCCATCTTTGTAATTTTGGTTTCTAGCTTTATCCATTTTCAATTCATTAACCTTTTAAATTTCTAGTTCTAGCCGTGTACTTGTTACTAAATCTCTTTTTATATAGGCCAGCTTCTTCTAACATTGTAACATGCCAGGGAATCTCACTGAAGATTGCAGAGTTTTTAGAGGTCTCAGACCTTCTCTTTTAACCTTTAGAAAGGTAGTATCCTACCTGCCTCTTTACTATGCCTATGGAATATACTAGAGTTCTCACCTTACAGATTCTCTGAATGAACAGAACTTTTTTTCAGAAGTGTCATATGCATAGAGAATTCAAAGTTCCTATTTTGATCTAATTTTCTTTTAATATCTGAGTTCTAGCTCTTCTATTTATAATCCATTTCTGACCTTTGGACAATCTGTCTAGTCCTATCTTTCTAAGTCCTGGTTTCAATGTATGCTATCAGGGGATTGTCTCACTTAGGCTCTTGGTAGATATGCTACCCTAGGAAGGTGCTGTTGATGGGCAACATACAGTTATAGCCAGAAATGTTTCACAAATGGTATCTGATATGGTCTAGTTAAGATTAGTCTTAACTATAGCCCAAGTAAGATTAATAAAATTTCATTGCTTAGAGGTAATTATCCACTGACCTAAAGTCAACAAAAGTCTTTTTTTTCTAATATTAAAATCTATAATAGTTTGGAGAGGAGGGGGAAACAACTAACTTGAAATAAACCAGAAAACACCTTCACATTAATCGTTCTTCTCATATACTTCAAATTTGTACTTAATGCCTTTTTCCTCCTGGACATCAGAAAGAACTCCTGGGTATCTGTAAAAGAAAAACATGCATAATAATGTGTCAATTAAAAAGCTTCCTTGTGGGGTGCCTGGGTGGCTCAGTGGGTTAAGCCTCTGTCTTTGCCTCAGGTCATGATCTCAGGGTCCTGGGATCAGGCCCCACAACGGGCTCCCTGCTTGGTGGGAAGCCTGCTTCTGCCTCTCTCTCTGCCTGCCTCTCTGCCTACTTGTGATCTCTCTCTGTCAAATAAATAAAATCTTTAAAAAAAAATAAAAATAAAAATAAAAAGATTCCCTGACTCTCGGCCAAGAGGCATAAATAGTGCATAAGGTAAATAAAAGTTTTCCTTTCCTTTTTTTCTTCACAATGGTAAGCCACTGTGAAACTGGGTATTATGCAAGTACACTACATATAGGAATGGAAAGAAAAACTTTCAAACTATATAGAAAGTTAGAAAACAAAAAGGGCAATTTCTCCTTTCTTCTGACCCCTAATTCTTTTGTCCAAAAACTAACCACTGTCAGCAGTTTCTCTTTTCTTTCCACTACCAATCAGCCAGTATGAAATTATGAAATTGCTTAATAACATTTTGCAAATCTCACACCTAGTATCAAATTTCTCATCTGAGCAAAGGAAAAACAAAATACAACCATCAGCCGCTTAGAGCAGAACTGAAGTTCTGAGTCCTTCCTGCCGCTCAATGCCCAGTTTCCCAGTGTATGGCTTACTGCAGTTCTTTTCCTGGCATCACTCTTTATGTGGTATTTTCTAACTCTCAGTAAGCTCTGTGTTCCCTCCACTTTCCAATTCAAAACCCAGGCCCTCCTTTGGGTGAACACCAAGAAGTGGAACTGCTGGATCTTAGGCAGTTCTCTTTTTTAATTTTTGAGGAACTTCTGTACTGTTTTCCACAGTGGCTCCACCATTTTACATTCCCACCAACATGTATAACCGAGTTTCAATTTCTCTACCTCCTCACCAACACTTGTTATCTCTTGGGGGCTTTTTTGATAAGCAATCATGATCTCAAAGAGATATACGCCCTCCCATGTTCCTGGCAGCCTAATTCACAATAGCTACTTAAATGCCCATCAACAGATGAATAAAGAAAATGTGCTGTATACATACAATAGAATATTATTCTTCCTCAAAAAAGAAGGAAATCCTGCCATATGCAGCAACATGATGAGCCTGGAGGACACTGGGCTACATGAAATAAGCTAGTCACAGAAGGACAAATACTGCAGTATCTACAATGGTGAAACTAATAAGAACAGAGAGTAGAATGGTGGTTGACAAGGCTGGGGGGAAGGGAAGACAGAACTGCTGTTCAAAGGGAAGAAAGCTTGTTGTGCAAGATGATTAAGTTCTAGAGATGCGCTGTGCAACAGTGTGCCTACAGTTAACAATACTGTATTGTATAATTAAAATTTTATTGAGAGTGGGTTTCATGTTTATTCTTACCACAATAAATTTTTTTCCCCACACTGAAAAATAACCACCACGGGCAAAGAAAACCAAAACCCTGGTTCTCCATTTGAAGGCTGTACTGACCACTCCCATCTCCAACCCAAATCTTGTACTTCATCAGTATTTGTGGGCTACACCCCCCCCCATATGCTCCAGGTGGTGAGGAGGAACACTGTTTTACTCAGATTCGTGTCTCACTTTGGTTCTACTGTGTGATACTTAGTTATGAACACAGTCTTCGTCTTTAGGAATAATTTAGCACTGAGTTCATGATTTTTTCTTTTTTTTTTTTTTTTGAGTTCATGATTTTACATTAAGTGCTCTACAAATGTTACCTTTTAATATTTTCATTTGGTTTCATCTCTATATTTTCTAAACTCAATGTAGCAAGGATAATACAGGAAAAAAATTAAATCTGTTTTGATATCCAGTACAATGCTGAGTAATAACAGGTATTGACTTTTTGTTGACTAATGAGAGGTGATGCCATGTGATAAAAAAATATAATTAGAGACATAAAGTAACAGCATAATGATGTATAAGGAGATGAAAAAGTTGTTTTTTCTTGAAAAACTTATATTTCCGAGGGAGAAGCTATGTTTCTATTACTAACCATTTTCTAAGCTGTTTCTGTTTCACTGTTTTATTTTTTTTTAATTTTCATCTTTTTAAAGATTTTATTGGTTTATTTGACAGGGAGAGATCACAAGTAGGCAGAGAGGCAGGCAGAGAGAGACAGAGGTGGAAGCAGGCTCCCCGCTGAGCAGAGAGCTCAATGTGGGGCTTGATCCCAGGACTCTGGGATCATGACCTGAGCCGAAGGCAGAAGCTTAACCCACTGAGCCACCCAGGCGCCCTGTTCCACTGTTGTAATGGCAATAAGCATTTTTCCTTAATTTTTAAAGAAATGATTTTATGAGGCCAATGTTTAACCATGACTTTAGTTTCTTTGGAATGAGTCAGCAAAAGCAACATTTACATTTTTGTCTGTGTGTAAAATTCTCAAGAGTATCAAGATTCTCAGTTAATAAAATAAAAGCAAAGCATCAAAATTATTTCTAAAATCATGAATAAGGGGCGCCTGTGTAGCTCAGTGGGTTAAGCCTCTGCTTTCAGCTCAGGTCATGATCTCAGGGTCCTGGCATTGAGCCCCGCATCCGGCTCTCCACCAGCGGGGAGCTTGCTTCTCCCCTCTCTCTGCCTGCCTCTCTGCCTATTTGTGATCTCTGTCAAATAAATAAATAAAATGTTAAAAAAAAAAACCATGAATAATAGTATCAGAAATACCATGTTATTGGCTGGCTATGGTCACTAGCTGCAGTATTAATGTTAATCTGCTCTGTGAAACTGAAATTCATTTCTATTTACCTTTAATTTTACTTTCTACAATATTCACATATACAGTCTATTTTAATAATGACCATAATTACCCCACCATCATATTTCCCAATGGCCTAGGAGTCACATATGAACTCTGAGTTTAAGCCTAACAGGATTTGGAAATACCTCCTATATGAACCACCCAGAAAGAAATCCAGCTCTAGAATCTTCAAGCAGTAAGGAATCCAATGAATATGAAAAGATATTAAGATCTGAAATGACAAAGTATCATGAGACTATTACAGAGATAATTTAATGTAAAGTCTAAGAGGTAAACAGAGTTTCTAAAGCAGTTATCCATAAGAAACAACTCACAACTAAAATAAAATGAAAGCTCTACAGCAAGCACAGGCTCAGGAGAAAGACAGACAAATAACATGAATAAGGATCCTGTTGACTTGTTAGGACGTCGTGGAAACAGAAGAGGAAACGTCAGCCAAAAACCCTTCTCGAGTTGTCCATTGATAAGGGACATCTGTACCAGCTCTGGAGCCAACTACTATTTCAAAGACCTCGTCTGGTCTTTATCCTCTTTGACTGAAAGGTTAATACAGAAGATTGTTAACTAAAAGGAAAACCTGTTTGGGGTTCATTAAGCAGAAAACTGCTGATAGAAAATATTTGGGCCTGCTGGTTTGGTTGAAGCCTTGTGTGAAATTGAGGCAGAAAGATTTCTTCCAGACAAGAAGAATGAGGGCAGAGCCTTAGAGGACAGGCTGGCATGGTGCTGTCATTAAAAAAAAAAAAAAGAAAAAGGAAAAAATGAATTGCACAGACAATGACCCATGGGGGAAAAAGGCAGACACAAAGTCAAACCTTACTTTGTTAAGACTAATTTCTGCTTTGAGGTTTCTACCGCTTGTGGTTTCACCTAACTTCTAATTTTATTCTCTTTGCACTTTAGTCTTCTCATCTTTATTTCCTTTTACTAGTGCTTTTATTATCAGGAAGTATGGTGTTAATAAAAGATAACTGTGTTTGTTTTTTTTTTTTTTTTTTTTTTTTTTTTTTTTAAAGATTTTATTTATTTATTTGACACAGATCACAAGTAGGCAGAGAGGCAGGCAGAGAGAGAGAGGGGAGAAAGCAGGCTCCTTGCCGAGCAGAGAGCCCGATGCGGGACTCGATCCCAGGACCCTGAGATCATGACCTGAGCCGAAGGCAGCGGCTTAACCCACTGAGCCACCCAGGCGCCCAGATAACTGTGTTTGAACTGAAACTTACGGAACCACAAGAGGCCCACTAATAGGGATAATGGGTCTAAACGAAGTGTAGCTGTGGGGAAAGAAGAAGGGGAGAATGATCAGAGTTCATTTCTGGACAGTAGGGAGCAATTCTAAGTTCCTCAGTATATAGAGATTTGGAGAGAAAGCAGCTCAAGAATTGAGCAACATTACAAACTTCCAGGAACAAGGTATATTCCCTTTGTTTTCCTTTTTCTCTACTTCATCAAAGATTGACCTACTCCAGATTTACCCTTAGGGGATTCCTTCCACTTCACCATTAAGAGGCTATTATTATGTTGGTTCAGGCTTGAAGGTAAGATAACCATCAAATGATGCAATGAAAAAAGACTTTTCATTCTCTTTCATAGCCTTGTTTAGAATGTCCATTTTAGAGCAATTTCCTTGGATTTTGGCTTTGGCTAGCAATTTCCTATCTGAATCTACCCACAATTAAAATTTTCTAGGGGTGTCTGAGTGGCATCCAACTCTTGATTTTGGCTCAGGTCATGATCTCGGAGTCATAAGATGGAGCCCCATGCCAGGCTCAATGGTAAGCATGGACTTCACTTGGGATTCTCTCTCTCCTTCTTCTTCTGTCCGCCCCCCCATCTTAAAAATGCTTCCTAAAACATTTCTTTTATTTTTTAGAGATTTTATCTATTTATTTGACAGAGAGAGAGAGAGAGATCACAAATAGGCAGAGGCAGGCAGAGAGGGAGGGGAAAGAGGCTCCCTGCTGAGCAGAGAGCCCAACACTGGCTGGATCCCATGGGATCATGACCTGAACCACCCAGGCGCCCCTTTCTAAAACATTTAAAGAAGAACCAATACCAATCCTTCACAAACTCTTCCAAAAAAATACAAGAGGAATGAAACCGTTTCCTAACATGTTCTGTGAGGCTGGTAATTCTTCTGACATCAAAACCAGGTGAAGACATTACAGAAAAAGAAAATTATAGACCAATATTCCATTATGAATATAAACGCAAAAATCCTTAACAAAATATTAGCAAACTGAATTCAGGAACATATAGAAAGGACTGTGTATTACTAAAAAATGGATTTATCCTGGAAATGTAGGAATAGTTTAATATGAAAATCAATGTAATACACCGTATTAATAACCTTGTAAAGACAAAGACCACATGATTATCTCAATAGACTCAGAAAAAGCATTTGACAAATCCAACACTTCCTCATGATAAAAGTATTCAATGAGGTAGAAATAGAACAAATCTTCCTCAATGAGATAAATGGCATGTATGACAAGTCCACAGGTAATATACTTAATGGTAAGACTGAATACCTTCCCTTAAGAGGAGGAACAAGACAAGGATGTCTTACTCTTGCCATTTCTGTTCATAACTGCACAGGAGGATCTAGCCAGAGCAAGTGGTAGGAAAGAGAAATTTTAAAAATGCAGATTAGGAAGAATAAAACTACCTCTATTTGTAAATGTATATCCTGCATACAGAAAATCCTAAGGAATTCACTAACATTAGAATAAATGAGTTCAGCAAGGTTGTAGGATACAAGATCAATAAACAAAAATCAATTTTATATCTATTACAATTGATTCTATCGGTTTTATTACCAATGAACAGTTTGAAAATAAAATGATGAAAAAGCTCCATTTATAGTAGTATCTAAATAAGGAGAAAGACGTCACACATTCATGGTTTAGAAAAATAAATACTGCTTAGATAGCAAAATTCTTTAAGGGAATCCCTGTAGTAACGGTTGCACAAATCTGAATATATTCAAACCACTGAACATATACTTTCAATGGGTGAATGGTGTGATGTGTGAATCATCACTCAGTAAAGATGTTAAATTCCTCATTTCTAAGGGCTGAGTGCCAGAATGGTAGTAAAATATTTTAAGTTATCAAGGATCCCAGAGTCGGTTCTGAAAAGAGGTCTGATGGAGAGCAACAGGATTTGGAAAGGTAAATTCACATAGTAATTTTTTCTTTTTGTTAGCAAAGATGGAATGAGGGACAGCAGAGATCAATATTCACGTAATATGAGAATCAGCAACCTAAGCAGTATAAGAGAAACATATAAGATGTGACAAAAAAATTTAGCTGATTTCATAAATATATACAAAATCACTAAGTGTGATTTTTCTATGTGGTCACCTTTGGAGACCAAGCAAAAGGCTGTACTTCAGCTGTTTAGAATACTTATAAAGCTCTTAAAATTTTCAGTTTTCTTTACAGCTAGTTAAAAGCCCAAGGAAATCAGTCACACACTTCATTAGATTCATGACTATTACCTATTACTCTATGGATGGTTACTTTAAAGCCTGGCCATCCATGTATTCAGACTTGACTCTGAATGTTCTTTTAGGAGGTATTTCCTAAAACAAACTCAAACTTAAATAATGACTGGATTCAACTGAGACTATTTGAAAGAATGTGTTAAAACCTAGTCTGCAAATATGGATACAATTAATCTTTTACTCTCCATAGCCAAGAGCTGAAAAGTGCTTTTTAAATTTTCTTTTATATACTGAAGTATGAAAGTGCTTTAAACTAAAATGCTAGGAGTCTTCAAAATCAGGCAGTTTCATGTTAAAATCACAACTCCATAGTAAAACAAGTGTAACCCCTTCTGTTGATTTCCACCACTGCTATCCAAATCCTTTACTCTTTTGCTTCAACTCTCATAGCCAACTGGTCTCCCAGATTCACTCTTGCTCCCTCCTGTCAGTTCTCCACAAACAGCTGGAACAGTATCACTCGCTCTCTATTCAAACCCTCTAAATCTGCATCTGGTCTGACCCCTTCTGGCCTCCTGCTTGCTTACAATGCTCACGGTGGCTTGCAGGGTTAGGGAGCACACCATAATTGTTCCTGCCCTCTGGTATCTACACTATTTCTGGTTTCTGGAATGCTCTTTTCTGCTCTTTGTATGGCTGGCTTCTTGCCATTTTAGATCGCAGCGTAGATACCACTCTTCAGAGAGGACTTCTCAGACAATACAGACACATACAGTATTTACCACATCACTGTATTTCAATTCAGACAATACAGTATTTACCACATCACTGTATTTCAATTCTCCATATAGCAACTTTCTTATGTTTCTCATTTGCTACCCTCTTCCTCTACTACAAAGAATCTAATCTTAGAGAGCAGGGATAGCATCTGTCTTGTAAGCACAGTTTCTCCAGTGCCTAAGAGAGCATCTGATCCTCAGCACAGATTTCGTGGAATGAACTAATGACTACTCTCTAGATTTCAGCAAGATGATTAGAACTTAAACATCCCCAAATTTGTTAAAGCAGATTTCCAAAAATTCCCAATGTATTTGTCTACAGAAAACATAACTACTCCAAATTCAATCTGAAGAGTATTACTCTTTCTATAATTCTTTTTTTTTTTTTAAAGATTTTATTTATTTATTTGACAGAGAGAGATTACAGGTAGGTAGAGAGGCTGGCAGAGAGAGAAAGAGAGAGAGAGAGAGAAGCAGGCTCCCCGCCGAGCAGAGAGCCCGATGTGGGACTCGATCCCAGGACCCCGAGATCATGACCTGAGCCGAAGGCAGCGGCTTAAACCACTGAGCCACCCAGGCGCCCCTCTTTCTATAATTCTTAAGCAGGAAATCCAAAAGTGCTTTAGACAAATTAATAACATTTTACTTACTCTGGCAGAAGTTTATATTTCTCCAAATCAATTTCTGGAAAAAATGTGTCACTTTCAAATTCCTGCATAATCCTTGTCACAAATAGTCTAAGATGGCCTGGTTTGTTCATGGCTTCCTTTGGGGGGGGGGAAAAAAAAGGCATTAATTTCCTAATTTATCTGTCAAAAGAAATAGAAACTCTAAGATTTCTGTTTGTTTTAATTATACAGTCAATTTTGTACTAGGTATTAGAGACATGCTACATAACTGTTACCTCCAAAGCATGCTATTTAAATATCCCATTCTTTATTTTGGGGTCCTGAAAAGTACGTCTTAGTTATTTTGAGAATTATTGATAATTATCAATAATTATGACAATGAGTTTAAATATATTCTGGCCTCTAGTTTGCTGACATGAACTCTTTTTTTTCATTTAAGCATTCAGTATTATCTTTTTTCTTTGGTAGTTGTTTAAGAATTAAGAACTATAAATTATTTAGTTATTCTCCATAGAAAAATTTGCATATATATGGACAAAATAGTATAATTTCAAGAGCCTTTGATTACTGAAAACCCCAAGGGCATACTTAGTACATTTACACAGAACTTAATAATGCTTCCATTTCTTATGAGATAGTAATAATGCTAGTAGGTAATTTACTTTCTTAGCCCCTTGTTGCTAATGACTGTATTTGGCCTTATATTGTTAATGGCTTTTCTAACTACTGCCTATGGTACTGTTGATAGTTTCTACAGAAAAAAACGGCTCCGTGCTCAGCGGGAAGCCTGAATCTCCCTCTCCCACTCCCCCTGCTTCTGTTCCTTCTCTCACTGTGTCTTCCTCTATTAAATAAATAAATAAAACTTAAAAACAAAACAAAACAAAACTGCCCTCAAACAAGTATCTTAAAACTCTAATAAAAAGTCAAGAGTCCTAACTGCATCTCCAAGAAAGCAATAACCCTTGATTTTCAAATAGCTTGTAGACGGGGAAAAAAAATAACAGGTAATTCAAGTGTGTTAGCCTTGAAATTCCAAATAAGGGCATATAACCAATATTACTTTTTATTTTTGGCTTTTTACTACAGCATATATTAAATCATAAATTCCCTTGCCCCAGTCAAACAATTCTACCAATTCTTACTGTATCAAATTAGAGAAACTGAATGGGACCAACTACAGAAGGATTTTAAGGTCTGTATCCAAGTAAATGCTATATGGTAAAGGTTTTCTATAAAGGGTCAGATGCTAAATATTTTAGGCTTTGTGGACTGTATGGTTTCTTTCTTATCTTTGTGGGCAAGAGCAGCCATAGATAATACTAAACCAATGGGCATCGCTGTGTTACAGTGAAACTTTGTTTACAAAAACAGGCTGGCCCCAGGGAAGATAAGCCTAAATGTTCTACAAACTATTGTGATGTGAGGCAGGTGGAAAAAGCAAAATTATCAGCTAGAGGTTCTACTTCCTTACGACTTATATAGATATAGATATACCAAGTTATATAATTATATTTAATTCTGAATATTTATAAAGAATGTATTTTGAAGTCAATATGGTATTAATTTATTCAAAAGGAATATTGAACAAAATAAAAAAACGACTTGTTTTTCTTAGAAATTCATCCTTGGTTGCAAGATCAAAGGAAAATGTCCAGTTCCTCATAATACAAATAAAGCAAACCAAAGGTTGTAGAAACAGGTCTGGGATCCTGGCATCTCTGGGGATGCCTGGGTGGCTCAGTTGGTTAAGCGGCTGCCTTTGGCTCAGTCATGATCCCAGCATCCTGGGATTGAGTCCCACATCAGGCTCCTTGCTTGGCAGGGAGCCTGCTTTTCCCTCTGCCTCTAGCCCGCCGCTCTGTCTGCCTGTGCTTGTGTTCTCTCTCTAACAAATAAATAAAATCTTTAAGAAAAAAAAAAAAAATCTTTGGGTATATATGTCACCACAAGCCACCAAAGTTTTTTTTTCCTTCCCACAAAATATTAATCTCTCATTAGTGTTTTAAGAGTCAAAAAATTCTATTTAATATTCTCAAAAATTTTGAAAGCTGAAAGTCATTTGGTATCAAGAATAAGGAATATTTTGGGATACCTGGTTGGCTCTGTCTGTGGAGTGTGTGACTCTTGATCTTGCAGTTGTGGGTTTGAACCCCACATTGGGTACAGGGATTACTTAAAAATAAAATCTTACAAAAAAAAAAAAAAGCTTTGGGTCAGAGTCTCCGTCTTCCAGTAATTTACCAAAATGACTAGAATCAAGGCAAAGAGGAGAGGTATCTGCCTTATGTTCTCTTGGCCTTTTAGAAAACATGGAGTTGTTCCTGTGACCACATACATGGGCATCTACAAGAAAGGTGATATTGTGGACATCAAGGGAAAGGGCACTGTTCAAACAGGAACACTCCACAAATGCTGACATGGCAAAGCTAGAAGAGTCTACAGCAAAGCTAGAAGAGTCTACAAGGGTACAGCATTCCGTTGGCACTGTTGAAAACAACTGAAGGACAAGATTCTTGCCAAGAGAATTAATGTGCATATTCATCATATTTAGCCCTCAAGAGCTGAGATAACTTCCTGAAGTGTGTGAAAGAAAATGGTCAGGAAAAGAAGGAAGCATAGAGAAAGGTACTTGGGTTCAAGTACAGCCTGCTGTGCCCAGGGAAGGAGGCTGAGATGCTGGAACCCATTCCCTATGAATTCATGGCATGAGTGTACAAAAAAAAAGTGCAGACTATTTTCTCTTTTACCTGTTTTTCCTTGTATTATGAAATCATATAGTATTTTTCCCATGTCCTCATATTATATAAAAATTGTTAAGGGAAAGTTTTCTGCTTTTCACAAATTCATATACATCTAGTCAGTATACAGCAACTGAGAGCCCCATCCCTTGATCAGTGAGAACATATATATCCTTGGAAAAAAGGGAAATAATTCCGTATATCAAGGCACATCCAGAGAGCAGAAAACAGTGCGATGCAAGTATGATTCTAAGGGAAGGATTTGGAATGTTTTTAAATTAGAAACATCAACTATTTTGAATTGAAAATAAACTCCAACAGGCTTAAAAACTCACTTTTATATTTTTATTTAGTTTTCATGATAGTATCTAAAATGAATAATTCAAATTGACAATATGTCTAGCTAACAGTGGGAATAATATGCTTCCTTTGCTCATGGCTTAATTTTTTTAAAGTTCAGATGGCAGGGGAGCTGAAAGAAAGTGGGGTAGAACATTTCTTTATAATTTTACCTACCTTATAAACAGAACTGCCTCCCACTATCCAAACCATGTCCACTTTATTTGCTAATTCTGGTTGCTCAATAAGTTTTAAGGCATCATCCAAACTTTTGGCAAGAAAATGAGCTCCCTGTGGAGGTTCCCTGTGGTTAAAAAAAGAATTAGAAATAATTTCTATAAAACCTAATGATATTAAGCAATTAATTATAAAACCCAAATCATCATAAATATGAATCCTTTAAAGAAACCACATTTGTGTATGTATGGTTCACAATGAATCAAGGGAGGTCTGTAATTCCCTTTAAAAATGTTGAAACATGTAGAATTTGGCTTCCATTGTAATTAGAGAACAGAAATTACAATTCAATGTCAAGTTCTCAGACTGATGCTTTAAAAAATTATATAACTGCCTTTGAACTTGTAGTTATAACAATGATTAATCAAGATCTGATGGAGACATTCATTCTTTTGGCTGCCTCCTCCCTCACCTTCTTGACAGACATTTTACTTATTTTACTGTCATCTCTAAAGGAGTTAAGAGCACAAAGAGTATATTTTCACTAAAAGCTGGAAAAGATATGGAGCCTGTGTGAGGTTAAATGAGCCAAGAGATTCTCTAAGATGTCAGGGCAGCTGCAGCAACTAGGTTGGATGAGGCTAGGGGAAGAACTGAGTAAGAAACAGATTTGAACTTGGAGAGAAGATAGTCTAGTTAAAGTCTAGAATGCCTGAAATAGAGTTAAGGTGGTGTTAATATTTGAGGATGCTAAAATCAGGAATGATGATAGGAGTCGGGGTAGAATGGAAAATGCTGACTTAGGAACTGACATATGAGAAGAACTGGAAGGGGCATCCTAGAAGTTGGTGGGTTATAGCAAAATAATTTAGAAGGTGGTATAAATAGTTGGTGTGGACTTTAAATTAACGGGGTACACATTTTGTATAGATTGTGGAACAATGGCTTGAAACGGTGCAAGGGCTTCAGGTGAAGACTACTTCTTTGCCCTTTCCTAGTGAGTCTGGAAAAGGAAAACAAAGGATTTGTTTCAGATTTTAGTTATCATAGAGACATAGAGGAAATGATTCTGCAAAATGTTGCTACTTAGCAGTTTAGGAATAAGTTTCACAGAAAACCCTTGATCCAAGACGGGTAGAAAAAAATTAGCAAGAAGTTGAGCTAATGTTTGAGTTCATTAGCCCACTGTATTCATTCTGTGAAAGCACAAATCCTAGAAACTACCAAAGTAAACAGAATATAGCAAGCACTCAATATTGTGACTTATTTCATTGCTAAATTTCCTTCCTATATTTATCCTAAGCTAACAGAGACTGTATTCCCTGACAAGAGATAATTGGTATGTGGTTGTATGCAGTCAAGGAACAAGAGGATATGCTCGATATCTTGTTACAAACTTAAGAGTGAATTCTCTCAGAGGGTTGGGATGAAGATTAAAAGAAAGGTAATGTACATTATAGGCACTCTAATGATATTTCCATCCTGCTTTTTTTTTTTTTTTAAGATTCTATTTATTTATTTGATAGAGAGAGAGAGAAAGAACAAGCAGAGGGAGGGACAAAGGGAGAGGGAGAAGCAGATTTCCCTGATGAGCAGGGAGCCCAATGCTGGGCTTGATCCCAGGAATCTGGGATCATGACCTGAGTCGAAGGCAGATACTTAACCAACTGCGTCACCCAGGTGCCTCTCCATCCTTCTCTTTAAAGGCCCTATTCAAAAGAGGCTGCTTTTTACCTGATGGATAGTTACAGTAGAAAGAAAATATCTAACATTTATGCAGTGCCCCCTTGTTCTCCCATATAGTGGGATGAGGCAGTGCTTTACGTGCATCATACCACTTAATGTGAACAGCAGTCCTTTGTAAGTACTTTTATTCCTGTTTATAGAGGATACTGAGGCTGAGACATTAAGAAACCAGTGGTTAGAGAGCTAGGAAATGGTGGACCTGGGATTTGAACTCCAGCAGCCTGATGCTGGAGTCTTGAGCTGCAACTTCCCACACAGACAAGATTCTCAGCTGATGGTCACACACTACAAAGGTATCCTATTCTAGAACCCTCAGACCTCAGGATAGTGTGGTCTAATTTAGGCAATCCCTAAGACCAGTGTCCTCTGGCCTCGAGCAGCCTCATTTGATTACCGCAGGGTACCATATAAACATTATCTTTTCCACTGTGCCTGATGTGAAAGAGGATGATGTGGCAGATGAAATTCTGCCTCAATTTCCCTAGAGACTGTTGGGAAAGCTTATTGCAAAACAAAAAACCCTAGGCTAGAATCACATCATAACCAAAAATTAAAAAAAAAAGTTCAATTTAAAGCCTTTCAAACTCAGTCTTTGAAATGGGATGTCCAACTATTGAAAATTGGTTCAAGTAGGTTCTATCCTCTTAATTGAATACTATGCAGCCACTACAAATATTTACAGAAATTAATCTTTCCATATATCAAATGGGGGGAAAAAGGCAGGTTAGAAAATAGGATGGTCCTAGATTTATAAATCACCAATGGTCATTTATTCTATGAAAATTTCTGAATCCCTGCTTTGCTAAGGGATATGCTAAATGCTGGGAATAGAGACAAAAAGAAAAAGAACAGCACTCCCTGTACCACTGGCAGGCAGAGAAATTGAAGGACACGCAATGGGGACGCATGGAGGATGCCAGAGGAGCAGAGGGGATGTATCTTCTGGGTGCAGCGATGAGGGAGAATACTCCTTGGAGAAAGATCCCTTAGCAGAGCATCTCAGAGAGAAAAACATGTTCAAAACACAAAAGCGATAGATGACCATAGATATGACTGAGGTTTGTACTGAAGTCACTAAAGTTATTTAACAAAAAGCTCCAAGAAAGTTCAAAGTAGAAGTAATCTGTGGTGAGGTTTAATATGGTAAAGGGTGGTGGGTGGCTCAGTGGGTTAAACCTCTGCCTTCGGCTCAGGTCATGATCTCAGGGTCCTGGGATCGACCCCCGAATCAGGCTCTCTGGTTGGCAGGGAGCCTGATTTCCCCTCTCTCTCTCTGCCTTCTTGTGATCCCTTTCTGTCAAATAAGTAAATAAAATCTTTAAAAATAATAATAATAAAGGGTGGGACAACACAGCAAGGGCTTGACGACATGAGAAAATGGAAGTCTAGAATAAAGTGGTGGGGGGAAGGGGAGGGTTCTGATTATGAACCTTAAAACTGAGGGAAAGAAGAACAAAGTTAGATGTTGGGGTAAAAGTAAGAACACAAGCCTGTTCACTGTGTTTCCATTAATATTAATATTTTCTGTAAGATATAAAATAAGGTAATTTTGCTCAAATAGCAAAGGTTGAGAGTAGGAGCTGATATTGATAGGGTACTCTCTGTGTGCTAGAAATTTAATATACAAAATTTCAATTAACCCTCAAAATCACCCTAAGAAGTTCTCATTATTAATCCCATTTAGTAGATAAGGAAACTGGGTTTCGGCAAGGCTTAAAGTTAATAAAACTTGAAGCCACAAAATTAGTAGGTACCAGAGCAGACATTAGAAGACAGATTAAGTCTTTGCTATACTAAATGTGTGAGTGGTGGTGAGAAAAGACAGAAAGCTTTAATCACTGTGGATGATAATAGCGAGACCATAAAAATTATACTACTATGGAATGTCAGGTAACTTTTATGGGCTGGAGACAATTTACAACATCTTATATCATGGAAGGAATTTTGGATTTATCGAAGATGCTGTCAAAGTTACAGCATTATGGTAAAATTTACATAAATTTTTGGTTCCGAAGCCTTAAAAAAATACTTTATTGAGATATAAATCATATACCATACAATCTGCCCTTTTGTGTAGAACTTGGCAAATTTTTGGTGTAGTCACAGAGTTGTAAAACCATCACCACTACCTACTTTTATTTATTTATTTTTAATGATTTCATTTACTTATTTGACAGAGAGATCACAAGTAGGCAGAGAGGCAGGCAGAGAGAGAGGGGGAAGCAGACTCCTCACTGAGCAGGGAGCCCAATGTGGGGCCCGATCCCAGGACCCTGAGATCAGGATACCAGCCAAAGGCAGAGGCTTAACCCACTGAGCCGCCCAGGTGCTTCACCACTACCTACTTTTAGAACATTACTATCCCCCCAAAAAGAAAGCCTGTATCTGTTAGCATTCATTCCCCATGCCCACCCTCTCCAAGAAAACCAGTAATCTAGTTTGTCTATGAATCTGATTCTAGGAATTTCACATAGATGGAATTATGTGGCCTTTTTCTTCTGGCTTTTTTCACTCAGCATACTGTTTTCAAACATTATCCATGTTGTAGCATACATTGGTTCTTCTTTTATTGTGGAATAATATTCCATTCTATGGATATAAGCTACTTTGTTTATCCATTCATTAGCTGATGGACATCTGGGATGTTTCTATTTTGGCAATTATGTATGATGCTGCTATGAACATTTGACCTTGTGTGGTCATATGTTTTTATTTTTTCTTCATTTTGTAAACCAAGAAGTAGAACTGCTGGGTCATACAATAACTCTTAACTCTATGTTTAACATTTTGAGAAAATGTCAATCTGGGTCCCAAATGTGGCTACATAATATTTCTTTTAAAGCCACAACTTGATTGTCTAGATAGCTTTGGAAAAGCACTCTCTCCCTATACTTTAGGGAACTAGTTATCCAAAATAATTAGTATTTGGCACCAAATTCTGGGATTACCTTGAGGACTCAGTTTCATCTTACATTAGAGGGTGGTGATGAAAAATTGAGTATTTCCAAAAGACCGCATGAGCTAGTGATTACAAGAATAAATCTAGCACTGTCTGGCACACAGCAGGTGCTCAGGTTATGTGTATAACTGACCTTCAAGTAGGGAACCAGAAGGAAGGGCAAAAAATAAACTGTAAGACGTGTTCATAACTGATAACCTTTTTTCCTTGATAATAAAGACTTTTGAAATTTTCTGCCTCTAAAAAAAACAAGCAAAATATAGCAACAAATGTTATATATAAATACATAAGAAAACAACCAAACCCAATTACGTACACCACAGGTGGGGGTCATAAAGAAGAAATTAGACTCATCATTTGAGGAGATTTGCTGGCTCAACTGAGTATGTTCCCCACTGAGATTTCTTTAGCTCAAGCTAGCCATAAATAAACTTGACTAGTATTCAAGAATATGCTACTAAAGAGTCTCTGGGAATGGCAATATAGTCTGTGAATTTGAATTCTACCAAGCGATGAGATAACCAGAATATCCTAGCAACCAAAAGGAAGAGAACAGTACGAAGACTGCAGCAGATGGCAAGATGTACATCAACATATTCCTCATGATCCAGAGGTAACCAGTGCAAATATTCTGGTAGATCTTCTTTCACGTTTTTACCTATGCTATCCTAGAAAGGACTTGGTAGAAAATCTATATAAGCCTGATCCCCCTTAGCCAATGGTGTATAATGTCTTTTCCTTTCCATGATGTGATGGGTCTTTTGAGGGGTTCACTTGGTTGGGCTATAGTCCTTGATTATTCAGACACTAATCTAGGTGTTGCTGTGAAGGCATATTATGGAAGTGATTAAAGTTGATAATTCGATAACTTCAGTATGGATGGGCAGAATTATATCAGTTTTAAGCCTTCAGAGCAAATCTGAGGCTTGAGGAAGAAATTCCATCTGCAGTCAGCAACTTCAGCCCTTGCTGTAAAGCTCCAGCATGCCCTTCCCTATGGCCGGCCCCACAATTTTGGACTTGTCTAGCTGGCACCCAAAAATGTATAAACTAATTCCTTGGAATGAAATCCCCCGGACATTTCCAAGCATCAATGCAATCATCACTGGATTAACACACCATCACTGGAGTAACTATGTACTCCAGTGTTAGACTGGAGGACAGGAAAATTCCTAGCACAGGCCAAGTGGAGACATTCCTTTCTCTCTAGGATCCTTAGGTTGACTTCAGTACTTTCAAATTTTTTACCTGTAGACACTGGGTAAGGAATACAAGTATAAAATGTTATTTGGGTGTTGTGGTAAACTAGGAATAGGACATAAGATTATGACTGATTTTTAGCCCATCCTAAAATTTCTATCTTATTATATTGAGGGCAGAGTCCAGAACAGGGATAAAACACTTAATCCTGGCAAATCCCAAAACATATGTGAAACTAGGAAAAAAGTTACTATTTATTTTATATAAATGATACTTGAGCCTACAGAGTAACAATTTAAGGAAACTGGCAAATCTGTTACCACATTTGAGATTTAATGTGACTTTTTACAGTGGTGAAATCAATCCCTTAAATAGCAGAGTGAGTTACTGTCATGTAACTGCTTATTCATTTTCTGCAAATTACCTTTATGATATTAGGCAGCTTGATCAATAAACTGTATTTACACTGTCATACACTGACCTCCACCCTAAGAAATGAAACATGATTTTTTTGTGGTGAATTTATTATAGCACTTACTTGAGGTCTCTGCTGAGAACTAAATTAATTCTATCCTTTAAAGGTCGATTCTTCTCAGGAATAGAGAACCATGTCTTTCTACCCATAATCACCAAGTTCTGTTTACCTAGAAAATCACATAAAAAGAATATTTGGGGAGTATATAGTTCCATATATTCATACACACACACAGATGATTGTCATAGTGACATCTAGTGGATTTGTACTGAAAATAAAAATTTAAAACAGGCTTACCAAAATTTACATTTATCACCCATTTCCTAAATATAGTAACTTTTTCCCCCTCTGGTATTATCCAATTCATATCCAATATTTACTCAACTGCAATCATGTATAATAGTGAAGAGCCAAGATTCTGGGGCAAAGTGCCCAAGTTCAGTGTATTCAGTCATCTACTGAACAAGTCATGTTAATCTTCTGTGTCTTACTTTCCTTATTTATAAAATGGAGATAACAGTAGTTCCTACTTCTAGGGTTACTGTGGGGATTGAAGACTTGTTTAACTGTTTGATATGACAGTATTATTCATATTTGTATACTTTGTAGGCATATTAATAGTCATACTTTTATTTTATTTTATTAAAGATTTACTTATTTATTTATTTGACAGATAGAGAGATCACAAGTAGGCAGAGAGGCAGGCAGAGAGAGAGGGGGACTCAGGCTCTCCCACTGAGCAGAGAGCCAGATGTGGGGCTCGATCCCAGGACCCTGAGATCATGACTCGAGTTGAAGGCAGTGGCTTAACCCACTGAGCCACGCAGGCACCCCTAACAATCATACTTTTAAAGATAAGTGCTTAATATTCCACTCAATTAAAAAGCTATAACACTTTTGGGACGCCTGGGTGGCTCAGTTGGTTGGACGACTGCCTTCGGCTCAGGTCATGATCCCGGAGTCCCGGGATCGAGTCCCGCATCGGGCTCCCAGCTCCATGGGGAGTCTGCTTCTTCCTCTGACCTTCTCCTCACTCATGCTGTCTCTCTCTCAAATGAATAAATAAAATCTTTAAAAAAAAAAAAAAAAAAAGCTATAACACTTTCAATTGTGCTTCTTTCAAGTATAATGCTTTATGGAAACTTTATACACATAGCTTCCATTTTTGGTTTAATTACTTAGGAAAAAATCCTGGGAGTCAGATATCTGGATAAAGGAATATACACATTTCTATAATTCTTGATATATTCTGACAGGATAGCAAAAGAAGTACATGTGTCTGTTTCAAAGAATTATCATTAGCATGATTTTATTTAAAAATACTAACAGTTATAAATACAAGTAGTAAGACTAAGTGTTTTTCTGTATTTGGAAAGTTCTTTCCTCCAAGAATTAAACCCCCAATTATTCACGGTGCCCCTTATGTGATTTGCACTGCATTTTCAAAGACAGAGCTCTAGGTACTAGTAAAGAGATACCAAGTATCAAAAATAACAGAGCCATTAGGTGAGGAATTCTGGTGAGAGAAATGGTACAGACCTGGCCTAACAATTAAGGTGGACATAAGTGAAGAGCATACAAAGACGTTGGGGGGAAAAAGAAGAAAGGAAAAGAAAAAAGAAAAAAAGCCAACATACCTTCAATACCCTTCCATCCACTCATCCAACAAGTACTGTATTTACTGAACACTAGCAAACAAGCCAGACATTGGATGCTCTTTCTATGACTAGATCATACTTCGGATTCTAGAGAGTGGTTCATATCAATTCCTTAAGCTTCAAACTCTTGCTATCTTGTCTCTACCACGGACCTAAGTCCCAGATCCACGAACCTGTATCTGTCCTGTTAAAGTTATGCTGCATGTGCTTCTGGCTCACTTACCATTTCCCTTTTATTCTGCTATTTCTTCTCCTGTGACCAAATACATGTCTCTTAGGTTTTAAACGAGTATCCCACCACCATATTCTTTTCCTTGGTTATCCTCTTCTCTCCAGCAGCTCAACTCATCTACTTGCCTGTATCTGCAATCCCCAAACTCAAAATTAGCATTATTTACAACTGCACACTGTTGTCCACTCCTTTATTCTCCACTTCACCCAGGATTATTCAACTGTCATTAAATTTAGCATCTAAGAGTTCATCCTGGATCCCTCCTGCATCCCCTTCACCTTCCTTATCTCCATACTGAGTATCATGGAACTGTTTTTTGGACTTCTCTCCTCTTCACTGCCCTCCTTCAGACCCTATCATATCCTGCAGGGACTATGGCAAAGGTCTCCTCTGATTTCTTTTCCATGCTCTAATCTTCACTGAAACCTGCAGCTAGATGCTAATTCTGCCCAGTACCTCAACTGTACGCCTGCCCATATAAAATTTGAAAGAACTTTTTTTTGGGGGGGGGGGGGGGGGGGGGGTGGTGGTATGACAAACCTTGGGAACTGCATACAAATGAGTGGTAAGGCAAAAAGTCCCAGATTAACACGGATAACTTTTCATTTAAGTAAAAATCTGCACTGGTAAGCTTACTCAGCAAGATGTTTCCCAAACCTCAATCTCCTAAAAATCCCACATTACCTTCTACTGAGGAGGTTGTGGTCATTCTTTGGAAAAACTTGAATTCGTTCCTACAAGTTAGACAAACAGCGTTACTCAGAATATTATCCCGCGGGCTCCAGCTCTAACGCGACCCACAGGCGCTGCGCTGGCGGGGAGGGGAGCGAGTGGAGTGGAGGGATCTCTAGGACAGGGACTTTGTTGTGAGGCAGGGAGCCGCGGGGGAACATGTCCTCGCCGGGCAGCAGGGGCAGACGGAAATCAATAACTTGGCCTCCCGGCTCCCGGTGGCGGAAGGAAGCCCAGGTCCAGCTCGCGTCCTCTCGGGTGCCAAGTCCGTCCCCCTCTTCCCGCCGCAAGTGTCAGCGCGACCCCGCGCTAGCTCTTCCAAACCCAATCGACCCCCCGGCCCAGCAGGTACCTGAGCGGGGGCCAGGGCAGGTCCCCGTTCTTGCCGATGCCCATGTTCTGGGAAACAGCGGCGATGCAGTTTAGCGTACGAACCATGACAGCAGCTGTAAACACTTCCTAGCTAGCTCGCCACGACGGGAGGCAACCGGCCGCGCTTGGCGCGAAATTGCGGCCACCCCGCCTCCTCGGTCCCATTTGTGCAGCCGAGACTCCGCCCCCCGCCCCGGCGCTCCGCAGGGTCGTGACGTGCTCGCGCCCGCAGACGCCGGGGACTTGCGGCCGCGGGCTCGCGCTCCTGGCTCGGCCCTGTCTGGGTGGTGGTGCTCTGTATCGTGCGATGTCGGGCCGGAAACCTGCCTTTGGCCGTGCCGCTACCACCGGCCCAGCCCCTGCAGGGCAAGCGGTTTTGAGCAGATTCTTCCGGTCTACGGGAAGCCTGAAGTCCTCCTCGTCCCCCACGGGTGCAGCCGACAAGGCCGACCCTGACTCTGACTCCGCAGCGCCCCTAGCGTCCACTTTCCCGCCTCACTTGCCGCCACACGTGGTGGGTTTGGTCTAGGACAGGGCGGGGCCAGCAGGAGATGGGGCGGGGCAAGGTGGGCGGGGGCGGGAACCGTACTTGTGAGTGGAGCGGGAGGAGGTGGGGATAGTGCGCGAGAATCGGCGAGATGAGACGGCCGGAAGAGAGAGGGGCAGGGCTTTGAAAGGAGAAGGCGGGAAAAGCCAGGCTGGCCTCCATTCTCCGCGCAGTTCACGTTGTAGTTTCCACTAGGAGTAATAGACTTGAGGCCAAGGTAGCGCGGGTACTTAATGGCAGACTCGAAACAGGAGCTCAGATCTCCGGACTTACATTCTGATGAGGGTAGGGGCTTGTGGGCAAAGGATACATCTTTTAACCTCCATTTTACCTCCCCAGCCTTAAAAAAAATCTGGATTGAAGGTTAAAGAGGAGCTTTATTTACCTTATTTGTGTATACTTGGCTAAGTAACTGGAATAAATTGACGCTAAGTCTCTAGTTTTTAAGCATGCAACAGCAGTGCTTAATATTTCAAGCGAATAGGGTAAAAGCAGTCATATTGTACAGTTCCTCAGCGACTACACTTCTTTTGGCTGATTGTAAAGTTTGATACACAATTTGGCTGGATTAGGTTTAAAGGGGTGCAGATGTGAATGGTTGTGATTGAATCCTTCCTGTTGCTTACCACCGTTCACCTGAGTAAAATAGTTGGTTTTGTTTTTCCCAAACTGCCAGCAGGGAAAGTCCAAGGTTGAGACCTCACCGAGGCTTCCTGATGCAGTAACTTCCTGATCCCAACACTTGTTGAGGATGTGTTGGGACGTCTGCGTGGCTCAGTCAGTAAAGCATCTGTTTTTAGCTCAGGTCATGATCCCAGGCTCCTGGGATCCAGTACTGCATTGGGCTCCTTGCTGAGCTGGAGCCTGCTTCTCCCTCTGTCTGCTGCTCCCCCTGCTTGTGCCCTCTCTCGCTGACAAATAAATAAATAAAAATTTAAAAAACAAACAATAACAACAGCTGAGGATGTGGAAAGGGATTGCAGACTGACTTTTAGCCACCCTCCAAGTTCTAATACGGATGACAGCCTAGCTACAAAGTCTTCATTTACATTTCTTTCACAGAGTGAGTTCTCTCCTGTTTTTGATTTTTGTTTAAAGATTGTATTTATTTGACAGAGAGCACTTGGGGAGAGAACACACAAGCAGGGGGAGGGGTAGAGGGAGAAGCAGACTCCCCCACCCAGCGGGGAGCCCATTTTGGGACTCCATCCCAGGACTTTGGGATCATGACCTGGGCTGAAGGCAGACGCTTAACTGACTGAACCATCCAGGTGCCCCTGGATTTTTTGCTTTTTGATGATAGTTTAAATTTCATGACTATACCAAGATTTTATTTTACACCTACTATATAGAGGGTATTTTGTGAAGGACTTAATTTTTGACAGGATTCCTGCCAGTATATAGTTTATAGCCTTGTGGTATCTTTGGTGGTGAACATAAGCCAAGTTTGAACATGAAACAGTTAAATTACAATTAACACTGACGTTTCAAAAATGGTAGTGTTCTTTTGTTATGTATCTAATTTCACCCTTCCTAAATGGATATATTTTTTTAAAAGGTATTTTATTTAACATTGGTAAGTAGGGTGACTCAGGTTTTATAATCCGAGATAGGTGAAGGCTGATTGAGTAAAGAAAGGTATAAGCCCTGGTTCTAATTAATTCTAGCAGGGCTTGAAGTGCTGAGACTCATGACTTCTGGTCTCCACATTGTCTTTCATAACAGTATGGAGAGTATCTATATATATAGGTCTTTCCAAGTCTGAAGGTATGTGATTCCATAAGTAGTGGGATGGCGAGAACCTTGTTATTCAGAAGTGAAGCTTAAATTATTTCACATACATCAAGTTTTGAGATTAGAGATAACATCATTTTCTAATATAGGTTGCAGAAGTTGGCAGCAGTAAAAAGAGACCACTGGAGAGTGATGGGCCTGTTCAAAAGAAAGCAAAGAAAGTCCAAGAAAAGGAAGGAGGAAGTGATTCAATAAAGTTTGGGAATGCTGGTGAGTCCTATGGTCATGATTGTTCGTTCTCACTAGTTGTGGCACAGATACTGTATTCTCCAGAGAGCAGAGGATGTTATTGGAGAGTTGTGCCATTTTTTTCCTTTATGGACAAAGGTCTCCATTGTGGTTGAGTAGAGTGGCCCTTCCATAAGTGGTGGTTTGAGTAGGGCTTTGGGGGTGTGGAGGTAGAGCTGGAGTTCTGCAATTTGCCTATAGTTCTCCCCATTTTCTCTTTTATTTCTCTTAGCTAATTTTTGTCCTGATTATAAAAGTAAAGCATTCTTGTTATAAAAATTTCAAATAATACAAATATGTAAAGGGTAGACAATGAAAGACCCAATCATCTTTCTCTTTTAGTGAGACCTTATGGTAATTTTAGGGGGCTACTGAATATTTTTCCAAGTTTTGCTATTTATACACATCTACATGTATACACAAAGACCCACAAATTACTTAGTAATAATACAGTTGGCCCTTGAACAACATGGGGATGAGGGGCACTGATGCCCTGCATAGTTGAAAATCCATGTAGAACTTTTTGACTCCCCCAGAACTTAACTACTAATAGCCTACAATTGATAGGAAATCCTACTAATAACATAAACAGTCGATTAAAACATATTTTATATGTAATATATATTGCATACCATATTTTTACAATGAAGTAAGCTAAAGGAAAGAAAATGTTAAGAAAATCATAAGGAAGAGAAAATACATTTATAGTAGTGTACTGTATTTATTGAAAAAAAAAATCCCCAAGTAAGTGAACCCATGTAGTTTAAACAATGTTGTTTAAGTTCAACTGTATTTTGTAAATTGTATTATACTATGTGTATTAATTTGTAGCTATCATTTTCCACTTAACAGAACATTTTGAACAGTTTTCAATGTCAGGTTATGTAAATCTACCCTGTCCTTTTTTTAGCATGGAAGTGCTTGTTCTGTATGCTAAAAGTCTTTGGATAAAACCACCATTTCTGAGATAGTTGACTTCTAGGGGTGGTGTTGGATTTATAGATGATTGAGCACTATTTCTTTAGTTGTTGGCCTCAGAGGATTTGTTATAAAGTCTAACAGAAAATCCTTCTTTTTTCATTATCCCCAGAAAATTAGGCAGGGAATGAGATAAAAAGAAAGCAAAAAAAAAAAAAAAAGTCTCAGTTCAGTGAATCAAGAATGTAAGATATCTTTCCTTCCCCAAAAGGTGAAATTTAGGGTCAACATGAAAGTGTTAGTATTAAATAACTATAGAAATGGAGATGTATACTTAAAGAGAATGATAAATCTTTTCTGTTGTCAACAAGGCAATTGACTTAGAATGTTTTGAAACAAGACTTTTTGTGACTTGTTAAAAATGGTGCTCAAAAAAAGGGAAAGGAGCATCTGTGAGTCCAGCTCCTTTATTTGTTTTCCAGTTTTAGGTCTCCTTGTGCTTCATTTTGGAACAGTTCTCCTAGTATGTTTTCAAATTCCATAATCTTTTCTTTTGTGGTGTCTAATTTGCCATCCATCTCATTCAGTAAAATATTAATCTCAGATAGGTATATTTAACCTTTAGAAGTTCTGTTTTGTTCTTTTAAAAGAAATCACCTTTTTCTCTCTGTGAAACATAGTGAAAAGCTGTTACCAAAACCAAACAGAACTCCAAAATCCAAATCTTTCATTTTGCTTCTCTTTATGTTCATGTTTTTCTTTACCTTTTTGATTATGTGGAATGTATTTATAATATGTTTTCATGTTCATATCTGTTAATTCTGTCATCTCTGTCATTTCTGGGTCTGTATCTCTTAATTATTATTTCCTGCTTTTTTTCATGTTTAGTAAGTAATTGTTTGGATCACAGATATTTTGAATTCTGTGTTATCGTGTGTTGGGTTTGGGATTTCTTTAAAGAATGTTGGAGTTTATTCTGGCATGCAGTTAAATTCTTTGTGCATCAGTTTGATCTTTTTAAGGATTGTTTTTAAATTTTGGAAGAGAAGGCTTAGAGTAGTTCTGTTCCTAAAGTTTGATTTTTCTAGAGTTGGGAAGGAATACATAGTTGCAGTAACATATTATATAGTATTTCTACCATATTTAAAAAATGGATATTAATAACCTTTAGGACATAGGTAATTAAAAAAAAGAACATAGGTAATAATAAAATGTAGTAACAGTTTTAAAAAATGATGAGGTTTGATTATTTATTACCTTTGTTTTTAATACCTTTGTTTATTTAATTGTAAGTTGACATAATCTAATTTGTAATCTAATTTGTAATTTGTAATCATGGCTGTGTTTGACTCTTGCCTCAGAAAATTCTTGAAGGTTTAACAGTTACCTCTGGTAAGCCAATATCAACTGGCTTCATTAAGCACACCACTGGTCTTTCTTTGTGAGCTAGTTTGAGTTTCCTTATAGCTTGAGTCTCCAAGGATGAGCACCCTGAGAGTCAGACAGAAGTTGTATTGACTTTTAAGATCTAGCTTCAGAAGTTAACATGCCTTACTCTGTTGGTTGAGTTAGTTAGGAAGGCCTGCCTTTATTCAAGGGAAGTGACCTTCGATTCCACCTCTCAACGCAGGAGTATCAGCGTCACGTTGTAGGAAGAGCAGATGAGACAGGGTATATATACTTGGCCCTCCTTAATAAATAAAATCTACATGGGTCAGAATGCAGAGTTGACTTTTTATGTTATTAATATTCTTATTTGAATTACAGATAAACATAATATGGAATTCTATCTCAGAAGTATTTATCAAAATACAAATATTCACTATCTTAATGCTTATAGTATATGTGCTACTGAAGTGAGTACAATCATAATGCAGTATAAATAAATTCAGACTTTTAATAAGTACAACCCCAAGACTGGAAAACCCCCCCCATCCCAGGAAGGTTTTTTAATATCCATAGGAGGGAAGTCCTTGTATAATATACACACTTACAGTATATTTCTGAAGAGTGATTCAAGTATTTATTTTGAAAAGTGGAGAGTAATTTGAAAGAGATTCAAATATACATTATTCCAGCTACAAGATTATTAGGAGACAAGGTACAATTTATGTGTGAAAATAGGTTTAAATATAAATAAGCATATAAAGCTAAATATAAATATGAGAAGTTTTAAACTCATAGGAATGGACCAAACACAATTCTTGCTCTCAGAGTTGGTTTTTTTTTGGTTTGTTTGTTTGTTTTGGTTTTTTTGCTTTAATAGGAAAGGTAAGAGGTTATAAATGCAGTCCCTTTTTCATTATATTTAGAAGTGGCTACCTAATAGTATTACCCTAAAGGGAAATATAATGTATTCTGGCATATAGTAGATAGTAGACAGTCAATGATAGTTTTCTTTCTTTTATGGATTGCTTGCTTAAGAAGAACTGCCAGTTGGCAGCCTGGGATAAGTGCTATGGAGAAATGTGATCTTATTATAGGAACACAGACAAAAGATGATTTTAAGCTAAGGGAGTTAGCAGGAGTTTCATGGAAAAGTAATTTTGCGAGGGATGATATGGATGATAAGGATGAATGGATGATAAGATTTTGACGTGAAAATTGGGGTTAAGGGCCTTCAGGGAGAAAGCATAGCATGAGTAAAGCTGTGGAGGTGGGATAGTAGGCATGTTAGGGCAGGGTGATGATCAGCCTTCCTTGGAGAACTCTGGGGTCAGTATCTCTAAGTCTTTCCCATTAAGTTGATCAATTTCCCTGGTCTGGAGTCTTCCCAGCTCTTGGCTGGAGTGGGGAGCTCTGGCTGCCTGTGTTCTAGAGCTCATGAGGAAAAGGCTGGGTTTCTTAGCCTACAGTAAGCCCCTATTTCCTGTTATTCCTCTGGCTCAGGCACAGTTGTCCCATCTCAGCTGTGCCTGTTCTACCTCTTCCAGAGTAACTTCTAGTTCTCTGCTGACGTGGAGAAGAGCAGCTGCCCTTGAGCTTGGAGTAGGCTAGAGGTCAAGAGATCAACTTGCTTTGAACCAGTCTTCCTTATTTTAGAATCTCCCTTTAGTGCATATGGTATTGCTGCCCTGATTCCTGAGCCTTAAGCATTTTGTGTAGCAAATGGTATTGGTTCTTGGTTTCCTTCACTAGTGGTTTAGTATTTAGCTTTCAGGTATGCTAAATTGGTTATTATTCATCTATTTTTCCTTCTCTTTTCAGATTTTTTTTATTGGTATCTGTCACTTCACAGAGAGAAAAGTCTCTGTCCTTATGTGCTTATATCTTAAAAAAAAAAAGAAAGAAAGAAAGAAAAAAAACCCTACTGTAGTTTGTAATGGGGTTTCAGGACCAAGTGAAATGACATGTATGTTTCAGTATGCTATCTTTACCCTAAATCCAAATGTTTATCTCCTTGTCACATTTTAGTTAGATTCATTGCTTTAATGAGAAGCTCCCTCTTTTTTTTTTTTTTTTTTTAAAGATTTTTATTTATTTGACAGAGAGATCACAAGCAGGCAGAGAGGCAGACAGAGAGAGAGTGAGAAGCAGGCTCCCCGCTGAGCAGAGAGCCCGATGCGGGGCTTGATCCCAGGACCCTGAGATCATGACCCGAGCCGAAGGCAGCGGCTTAACCCACTGAGCCACCCAGGCGCCCCGAGAAGCTCCCTCTTTAAAAAGAGGTTTTAATACTACTCTAAAAAGAAGCAGTGGCTTCTTTACTCAGAAAAATACTCACACCAACACAATTTTGTATGTAATTTTCAGAAGCGTACATTCCTTCCCACAAAATCCGGGTTCATGAACTCCCCCTTCATCATACCCTGGTTATGAATTGACATAATGAGAACAAAATACTATTGTTATATTTTCTTCTGATTTGCTAACTAAGAGCCAAAGAAATGTCTGAGGACCAAGAATGTTTTAAAGTCTCTGGAAAAATTGAAAGAATTCTGCTGCGATTCCGCCCCTCCTCAAGATAGAGTCCAGACAGAACCTCTTCAGGAGAGATTGGCAGTTCTGCCAAAATGTACTGATTTTGACGATATCAATCATCTACGTGCAAAGAAGGCAGTTTCTTGTGAAGACTCCAAATCTCATATTAGTCAAAAGGTATGTGTTCTGTAGATGAATATCCAGGTACTCAAATCAGTAGGTTCCGAAGTGCCATAAGTTTCTGTGGGTTAATATAAGCCAGTGGTTCCCAAACTTGGCTAATCATCCAGATTAGCTTTGGGAGCTTTTGCATTATAGCTTATTTGTTTTTTAAGTCTTCGGAGATTCTGATTTACTATGTATTAAGGAGGGAAGAATTGGTTTGTATTAAAATAGAACCCCCCCCCCCCCGAAAAAAAAAGCCTTCAAGGTGATTCTGATGTACAGCCTGGGTTAGGAATCCTTGGCTTGGGAGGATTCTTTTTTTTTTTTTTTAAATTTTTTAAAAAAGTTTTATTTATTTATTTGACACAGAGAGAGAGAGAGATCACAAGTAGGTGGAGAGGCAGGCAAAGAGAGAGGAGGAAGCAGGCTCCCCACTGAGCAGAGAGCCCGATACAGGACTTGATCCCAGGACCCTGGGATCATGACCTGAGCTAAAGGCAGAAGCTTTAACCCACTGAGCCACCCAGGTGCCCTGGCTTGGGGGAAATTCTTAATAATGAGTATAAGCACAAGTTTTCTAATCCTCCTTGTAGTTATCATGATGGAAAATCTTAGGCAACATACATGGGTTTTGGGGTTTTTAGCTGAAAACTTGGTGATATAAAGTAAATTCAAAGGCAAACCAAATATATATGGCTCTTCACTTCCACTGCTAGATGGTATATCAATGTTTGCAGCATTGCAAAATCAGAGAATTGAACTTTTGCTCTGTCACTAACATCCACAATTCAGAGCAGTGGTTTGCAGTCCAGCTTTAAATGAGAATCACCTGGAGAACTTAAAAAAAAATTCTGGTAACAAAAACCTTTCTTCAGAATCATACTGGTCTTTGCTAAGAACTGAGTATGGATATTGCTTAAAAGCTCTCATTTTAATGTGTAGCCATGGTGGTTGAGAGCTATTGAATTAAAGAAATAGTTCCTTTTTTTCCCTTTGAGTCATTTAAATGAAAAGCTATAGATTCTTAAAAAGCTATGGACTGAAAGCAATGACTTCTTTACTCAGAAAAATACTCACACCAACACAATTTTATACGTAATTTTCAGAAGTTTACATTCCTTCCATCTGGGTTCATGAACTCCCTCTTCATCCAAGCTGAGATCCACTGACTTATCATTGGTCATCAGGAAAAAAGATGTTTTTGTTTTATTTTTAATCTGTTTCAATATTAAGAAGCAGTTCACCTGAGTGTAGTGGTCATAAAAATATAGATATCAGAATGTTTGTCTATTAAAGCTCATTTTATTAATTGGAGAATTTACTCTAGGGCTTCATTAGAGCTTATTTACCATTACTTATACGTAAAATGACCACGTTGGTATTTCTGATTCATAGCACATTAGCAGTCACCAGTTAGAAGGGACAACTAGAAGTGTAGTACATGGATGTCATTGTAGGACATAGCTGATGGATGGCATGGAAGGACACAGATGACCGGTAGAAGCTTCTTAGTGAAGTTAAATGGCCAGGGTTTAGGAGCTAGAACCATTAGTGTGGGAGTCCACAACCCCATAAGTCTTGTTAGGTTTTGAAATTCCTATTTTAACATTCTGGGAAGCATTTCCACCCAAATGGTTAAAAAAAAAAAAAAAAAAAGTGGCTTAATACTCAAGTAATCAGATTGACTTCTTAGTATAAAAGGTTTTTTCTCCATGCCTATTCTCATTCCATATGTGAATAAAGCATTAAGTTAAGAACTTTTTTTTCCTAGGAAATGTATTTTCTTCAAGTATGGATTAGGTGTTACAATATGTAGTATTCCTGGATTTTATGTAAAAGGCATGGTAACAAATGAGATAATCCATCAAAGTTAAAAGTAAATGCATTCTCTCATCTGATACATTGACCTACTCTTCTGTTGCTACACCTCCCCACACTTCCCCACCTCCCTGCTGAGATTTGGAGATTTGCTGGGCTGCACTATTCAGATAATTTACATCTCTGCCTCCTATTTCAGCTAAGCCACATTTTTAAATGCAGCTGTAAAGTACATGTTGCTGGACTTTCTCTTGGAACAAGGTCCTCTCACTTGGCCATATAGGGCATTTCTTTTTTTCTCTTCCCTTCCCCTGCTGATCACCAGTCTTTTATATATATATATATATATATATATATATATATATATATATACTTTGTTTTGTTTTGTTTTGTTTAAGATTTATTTGTTTGAGTCAGTGAGGAGGGGCAGAGGGAGAGGCAAAGAGTGAATCTGAAGTGGACTTACTGCTCTGGGCAGGGCTTCATCCTAGGACCCTGAGATCATGACCTGAGCCGAAAACAAGAGTCAGACACTTAACCAACAGAGCCACCCAGGTGCCTTGATAATTAGTCTTTTAAAGAATATTTATTTATTTTTTTAGTAATCTCTACACTCAACGTGGTGTTCAAACCCATGATCATGAGACCAAGAGTTACATAGTTTTCTGACTGAGCCAGCCAGACGCTAGTCTTTTATGCCATATATATATATATATATATATATATAT
>NW_026739660.1:35340-36452 GCF_022355385.1 Mustela nigripes | reverse complement strand
TTTTTTTTTTTTTTTTTTTTTTTTAAGATTTTATATTTTGTTTGACAGAGCAAGCCAGAGAGCACAAATGGGTGGCGGTAAGGCAAAGAGAGAGGGAGAAGCAGACTCCCTGTGGATCAAGGAGCTCCACTCGGGCTCTATCCCAGGACTCTGGGATCATGACCTGAGCTGACAGCAGGTGCTTAACTGACTAAGCCACCCAGGTGCCCCTTTTAGGCCATGTTTTTAATTCCAGGCGTAGCTGATAAATTTTTAGGTGATAGCAGTGATACAGTGACAGCTAGAAGTCAGATTTAGCTTACAAATTTGTCTCATTTTACCTTTTGTATTTATTTATAAGAAGCAAGGAATTTGCCCTAAGCTCTAAACTGGAGTTAGTTAATGGTTTTCACACGTGAAGGGAAGGCTAGCAGGAATACTGATGTTGAAACGTGACCGTGCTTTATACTTCCCAAAAGCTCTCTGTCATATCTCTTTACCAAAAAAAAAAAAAAAAAAAAAAAAAAATTGTGCTTCTTTCTTGTGGTCAAGATTTATGGAATGTACTGTCTTTTGGCCTGTGCTTGGAAATTTGAAACATTCTTTAGCTGATGGTATGCTTATTGAAGGTGGTTTTACCGACTGTTGAGAGAGAGACATTCATCCCTCCTCACTTTTTGTGCCTTACACATCTAGGAATAAGGAAAAGAAAAATGTTAATTACGATAGATTTAATGAAATAAAATTTAAAAAGAGGTGTATAAAACGTTAAAATGCTTGGGTTTTTGAAATTTGCTTAAATATGCAGTAGTTTAGTTTGGTTCTTTTTTTTTTTTTTTTTTTTAAGTCTCTTACTCTGAAAAAAAATTTCAAACCTGTGAAAAAGTTTATCTGAATATACTACACACTTCTGTAAACTTTAACTTAAATTGACCAATTGTTAGGTTTTACCAAATTTGCATTCTCTGTCTTTCTGAAAACTGTTATTATGGTTAATACTTTCTTTTTTCTTTTTTTAAGATTTTATTTATTAATTTGACAGAGAGAAATCACAAGTAGACGGAGAGGCAGCCAGAGAGAGAGAGATAGGGAAGCAGGCTCCCTGCTGAGCAGAGAGCCCGATGCGGGACTCG
>NW_026739660.1:0-365 GCF_022355385.1 Mustela nigripes | reverse complement strand
GGGAGCCCGATGTGGGACTCGATCTCAGGACTCTGAGATCATGACCTGAGCCGAAGGCAGCGGCTTAACCCACTGAGCCACCCAGGCGCCCCTAGAGCTTAGTAACTTCTGTTGTTAATTTTTCTTATGTGTAAGTTGAAAAAATAACCAGAGTATAGGTAAGACTTTCTATATCTTTTTTGTTTTCTTGTCTTCGAAGACTGCCATTTAAGTGACCATTGAGTAACTTGTTTCTTCTTGTGAAACAAAAATGTTTTGTGTCTATTTAAAACCCTTTCAAGCATCAGAAATGGGTGAGATGGTATGGGGTCAGGGTGCAGTGGTTTCTGAAATCACACATGAGCTTTTCCCTCCCTTCACCTCTG
>NW_026739659.1:389154-390000 GCF_022355385.1 Mustela nigripes | reverse complement strand
TTCTCCTTTGTTGTTCTTAGAGCATGCATAACTAATTACATCTTTGCATAATTACTTGCGCAATTGTTTCTGTTACAAGACAGCAAGTGCCATGAAGGCGAAGAATGGTCTCTGTTTTAATTCTGTATTGCCAGCACCTGGGGTATGTATAGCAATCACCTCCCCCGCAACACACACACACACTTCTCACCTTCTATGTGCATTTTTTTGTGCTCCTTATACTAGAATTACTCTCAAACAGACTGTGCAGTGCAGTAATGTGTCATGATGATATGTGTGTTCATCTTATCTGCAGCCTTCATGCTTTACTCAGCCTCGTCTCCCCAACAGCACCTTGCACAAATCTGTGCAGTTACTGTTTGGTAAATGTTTAATCTAGTTGAATAGAAAAATCATTAAGTGAATGCTTTTGTATACATGTATAAAATCTAATGTTAAAAACTGACATTTGAAAGACTGGGATTATTAACTCTGACTTCAGGTCGGTATAAAATCTTATCTAAATGAAAATAAATGACGTTTACATTTTCTGCCATTTCATTAAAGAGAAGCTCTTAAACCTAGAACCTCTAATCACTTTAAACAGATTCATTTTTATGTTTATCATGTTTACACTACAAACAGTTTATTTCACATTTGTACAGAACAAATTCCTTTCAGAGTCTATTAAACTCTCTTTTCCCCACGTATGTGTACTAGACTTCTCCACATGGAAATCTACCAGTCTGCTAAAAGGCCAGTTGTTTTAGCAACATGAAATGCTTGCTACATCTGGGGGGTCTCCCCATGTCAAATCCATTCAGCTAGGTTTTCTTGAGAGTCAACAATGTGTCAGCAGCTCTACCA
>NW_026739659.1:0-78654 GCF_022355385.1 Mustela nigripes | reverse complement strand
TGCCTGGGTGGCTCAGTGGGTTAAAGCCTCTGCCTTCAGCTCAGGTCATGATCCTGGGGTCCTGGGATTGTGGCCCACATTGGGCTCTCTGCTCAGTGGGGAGCCTACACCCCACCCAGCCTGCCTTTCTGCCCTTGTGATCTCTCTCTGTCAAATAAATAAATAAAATCTTAAAAAAAAAATAAAAGAAAACATTCCTTTACTGTATGCAGTGTCCCTTCAAAGAAGCTCCTACATTTGCACATGACTGTCAACTTGGATTTATTCAGTACCCATTAAACTCAGTGTGCTTGTTTCTCTTCATAATAAGAGAGATCTGATTACATATTTCCTTTTTTTAAAAAAAAGATTCCATTTATTTATCTATCACAGAGAGAGAGTAAGAATAGGGGGAGGGGCAGAGGAAGAGTGAGAAGCAGGCTCACCACTGAGCAGGGCACCCAATGTGGGGCTCAATCCCAGGACCCCAGGATCATGACCTGAGCTGAAGTCAGATGCCCAACCAATTAAGCCACCCAGGCACCCCAATCACATATTGGTACCAGAATTTTTAGAAAGCGGTGTGGCTACAATCTTAAAGAGAAAGAGTTCAACCTTAGCACAAAATCAGATTAAGAAATTTTATCTATTAGCTAAATTGGAAGGAAATCAGAAATTCTGGGTCTACTTATGTTTTCTTTTTTTTTAATTTTTGATTTTTTATTTTTTATAAATATATAATATATTTTTATCCCCAGGAGTACAGGTCTGTGAATCACCAGGTTTACACACTTCACAGCACTCACCAAAGCACATACCCTCCCCAAAGTCCATAACCCCACCCCCCTTCTCCCATTCCCTCTCACCCCAGCAACCCTCAGTTTGTTTGTGAGATTAAGAGGCACTTATGGTTTGTCTCCCTCCCAATCCCATCTTGTTTCATTTATTCTTCTCCGACCCCCTTAAGCCCCCATGTTACATCACCATTTCCTCATATCAGGGAGATCATATGATAGTTGTCTTTCCCCGCTTGACTTATTTCGCTAAGTATGATACGCTCTAGTTCAATCCACGTTGTCACAAATAGCAAGATTTCATTTCTTTTGATGGCTGCATAGTATTCCATTGTGTATATATACCACCTCTTCTTTATCCATTCATCTGTTGATGGACATCTAGGTTCTTTCCATAGTTTGGCTATTGTGGACATTGATGCTATAAACATTCGGGTGCACGTGCCCCTTTGGATCACTACATTTGTATCTTTAGGGTAAACAGTGTAGGAGGGTTCCCCTTTCTCCACATCCTCGCCAGCATCTGTCATTTCCTGACTTGTTAATTTTAGCCATTCTGACTGGTGTGAGGTGCTATCTCATTGTGGTTTTGATTTGTATTTTCCTGATGCCGAGTGATATGGAGCACTTTTTCATGTGTCTGTTGGCCATCTGGATGTCTTCTTTGCAGAAATGTCTGTTCATGTCTTCTGCCCATTTCTTGATTGGATTATTTCTTTTTTGGGTGTTGAGTTTGCTAAGTTCTTTATAGATTTGGGGCACTAGACCTTTATCTGATATGTCGTTTGCAAATATCTTCTCTCATTCTGTCAGTTGTCTTTTGGTTTTGTTAACTGTTTCCTTTGCTGTGCAGAAGCTTTTGATCTTGATAAAATCCCAATAGTTCATTTTTGTCTTTGCTTCCCTTGCCTTTCTGATGTTCCTAGGAAGATGTTGCGCCAGCTGAGGTCGAAGAGGTTGCTGCCTGTGTTCTCCTCAAGGATTTTGTTGGATTCCTTTCTCACATTGAGGTCCTTCATCCATTTTGAGTCTATTTTCCTGTGTGGTGTAAGGAAATGGTCCAATTTCATTTTCTTCATGAGGCTGTCCAATTTTCCCCAAACCACTTATTGAAGAGGCAGTCTTCTTTCCATTGGACGTTCTTTCCTGCTTTGTCGAAGATTAGTTGACCATAGATTTGAGGGTCTATTTCTGGGCTCTCTATTCTGTTCCATTGATCTATGTGTCTGTTTTTGTGCCAGTACCATGCTGTCTTGATGATGACAGCTTTGTAATAGAGCTTGAAGTCTGGAATTGTGATGCCACCAACTTTGGCTTTCTTTTTCAATATTCCTTTGGCTATTCGAGGTCTTTTCTGGTTCCATATAAATTTTAAGATTATTTGTTCCATTTCTTTGAAAAAGATGGATGGTACTTTGATAGGAATTGCATTAAATGTGTTGATTGCTTTAGGTAGCATAGACATTTTCACAATATTTATTCTTCCAATCCAGGAGCATGGAACATTTTTCTATTTCTTTGTGTCTTCCTTAATTTCTTTCATGAGTACTTTATAGTTTTCTAGTATAGATTCTTTGCCTCTTTGGTTAGGTTTATTCCTAGGTATCTTATGGATTGGGGTGCGATTGTACATGGGATGGACACCTTAATAACTCTTTCTTCTGTCTTGTTGTTGGTGTAGAGAAATGCAACTGATTTCTGTGCATTGATTTTATATCCTGACACTTTACTGAATTCCTGTACAAGTTCTAGCAGTTTTGGAGTGGAGTCTTTTGGGTTTTCCACATATAGTATCATATCATCTGCAAAGAGTGATAGTTTGACGTCTTCTTTGCCAATTTGGATGTCTTTAATTTCCTTTTGTTGTCTGATTGCTGAGGCTAGGACTTCCAATACTATGTTGAAAGGAGTGCTGATAATGGACGTCCCTGCCATGTTCCTGACATTAGCGGAAAAGCTTTAAGTTTTTCTCCATTGAGAATGATATTCGGGTAGGGTTTTTCATAGATGGATTTGAGAATATTGAGGTATGTGCCCTCTATCCTTACACTTTGAAGGGTTTTGATCAGGAAGGGATGCTGTACTTTGTTGAATGCTTTTCCAGCATCTATTGTGAGTATCATATGGCTCTTGTTCTTTCTTTTATTGATGTGTTGTATCACAATGATTGATTTGTGGATGTTGAACCAACCTTGGAGCCCTGGAATAAATCCCACTAGGTCATGGTGAATGATCCTTTTAATGTATTGTTGAATCCTATTGGCTAGTATTTTGGTGAGAATTTTCCCATCTGTGTTCATCAAGGATACTGGTCTGTAGTTCTCTTTTTTGATGGGATCCTTGTCTGGTTTGGGGGTCAAGGTGATGCTGGCCTCATAAAATGATTTTGGAAGTTTTAATTCCATTTCTATTTTTTGGAACAGTTTCAGGAGAATAGGAATTAGTTCTTCTTTAAATGTTTGGTAGAATTCCCCCCGGGAAGCCATCTGGCCCTGGGCTTTTGTTTGCTTGGAAATTTTTGATGACTTTTTCAATGTCCTTACTGGTTATGGGTCTGTTCAGGCTTCTATTTCTTAGTGGTTCAGTTGTGGTAGTTTATATGTCTCTCAGAATGCATCCATTTCTTCCAGATTGTCAAATTTGTTGGCATAGAGTTGCTCATTGTATGTTCTTATAATTGTTTGTATTTCTTTGGTGTTAGTTGTGATCTCTCCTCTTTCATTCATGATTTTATTTATTTGGGTCCTTTCTCTTTTCTTTTTGATAAGTCTGGCCAGGGGTTTATCAATCTTATTAATTCTTTCAAAGAACCAGCTCCTAGTTTCGTTGATTTGCTCTATTGTTTTTTTGGTTACTATTTCACTGATTTCTGCTCTGTTCTTTATGATTTCTATTCTTCTGCTGGGTTTAGGGTTTCTTTCTTGTTCTTTCTCCAGCTCCTTTAGGTGTAGGGTTAGGTTATGTACCTGAGACCTTTCTTGTTTCTTGAGAATGGCTTGAACCACTATATATTTTCCTCTCAGGACTGCCTTTGTTGTTTCCCACAGATTTTGAACCGTTGTGTTTTCATTATCATTTGTTTCCATGAATTTTTTCAATTCTTCTTTAATTTCCTGGTTGACCCGTTCATTCTTTAGAAGGGTGCTGTTTAGTCTCCATGTATTTGGGTTCTTTCCAAATTTCCTCTTGTGGCTGACTTCTAGCTTCAGAGCATTGTGGTATGAAAATATGCAGGGAATGATCCCAATCTTTTGATACTGGTTGAGACCTGATTTAGGACCCAGAATGTGATCTATTCTGGAGAATGTTCCATGTGCACTAGAGAAGAATGTGATTCAGTTGCTTTGTGATGAAATGTTCTGAATATATCTGATGTCCATCTGGTCCAGTGTGTCATTTAAGGCCTTTATTTCCTTGTTGATCTTTTGATTGGATGATCTGTCCATTTCGGTGAGAAGGAGTTTTAAAATCCCCCACTATTATTGTATTATCGTTGATGTGTTTCTTTGATTTTATTATTAATTGGTTTTTATAGCTGGCTGCTCCCACGTTGGGGGCATAAATATTTAAATTGTTAGATCTTCTTGTTGGACAGACCTTTTGAGTATGATATAGTGTCTTTCCTCATCTCTTATTATAATCTTTGGCTAAAAATCTAATTGATCTGATATAAGGATTGCCACTCCTGCTTTCTTCTGATGTCCATTAGCATGGTAAAATGTTTTCCCCTTCCTCACTTCAAATGGAGGTATCTTCAAATCTAAAATGAGTTTCTTGTAGGCAACATATAGATGGGTTTTTTGTTTTATCCATTCTGATAACCTGTGTCTTTTTATTGGGGCATTTAGCCCATTAACATTCAGGGTAACTATTGAGAGATATGAATTTAGTGCCATTGTATTTCCTATAAGGTGACTGTTACTGTATATTGTCTCTGTTTCTTTCTGATCTACTACTTTTAGGGTCTCTCTTTGTTTAGAGGACCCCTTTCAATATTTCCTGTAGGGCTGGTTTGGTGTTTGAAAATTCTTTCAGTTTTTGTTTGTCCTGGAAGCTTTTAATCTCTCCTTCTATTTTGAATGATAGCCTAGCTGGATATAGTATTCTTGGCTGTATATTTTTCTCATTTAGTGCTCTGAATATATCATGCCAGCTCTTTCTGGCCTGCCAGGTCTCTGCGGATAAGTCTGCTGCCAATCTATTATTTTTACCAGTGTATATTACAGACTTCTTTTCCCGGGCTGCTTTCAGAATTTTCTCTTTGTCACTAAGACTTGTAAATTTTACTATTAGTTGACGGGGTGTGGACGTATTCTTATTGATTTTGAGGGGCATTCTCTGCACCTCCTGGATTTTGATGTTTGTTCCCTTTGCCATATTTGGGAAATTCTCTCCAATAATTCTCTGCAGTATACCTTCTGCTCCCCTCTCTCTTTCTTCTTCTTCTGGAATCCCAATTATTCTAATGTTGTTTCATCTGATGTTGTCACTTATCTCTCAAATTCTCCCCTCATGGTCCAGTAGCTGTTTGTCCCTCTTTTGCTCAGCTTCTTTATTAGCTGTCATTTGGTCTTCTGTATCGCTATTTCTTCCTCTGCCTCATTCATCCTAGCAGTAAGAGCTTCCATTTTTGATTGCACCTCATTAATAGCTTTTTTGATTTCAAGTTGGTTAGATTTTAGTTCTTTTACTTTTCCAGAAGGGGCTTTTATATCTCCCGAGAGGGTTTCTCTAATATCTTCCAAGCCTTTTTTGAGCCTGTCTAGAACCGTGAGAATCATCATTCTGAACTCTAGATCTGACATTTTACCATCGTCTGTATTGATTAGGTCCCTAACCTTCGGTACTGTCTCTTGCTTTTTTGTGGTGAATTTTTCCACCTTGTCCTTTTGTCCAGATAAGAGTATATGAAGGAGCAAGTAAAATACTAAAAGGGTGGCAACAGCTCCAGGAAAATATGCTTAACCAAATTAGAAGAGATCCCAAATTGTGAGGGGAAAGAAAGGGGACAAAAAGAGGTTCAGAAAGAAAAAAATAAAAAAAGGAAAGAGAAAAAGCAATTAAAAAAGAAAACAAATAAAGAAAAAGTATAAAAAAGAAAAAATATATTAGATAAACTAGTTAAAAACATTCAAAAAGAAAAGGGCAAAAGTTAAAAAAAAATTAGCAGAAGAATGGAAAAAAAATTGAAAAAAAAATTAAATTATAAGACTAAAGAATCATGGGGAGAAAGCCATGAGTTCCTTTCTTTGCTTTCTCCTCCTCTGGAATTCCGCTGCGCTCCTTGGTATTGAAACTGCACTCCTTGGTAGGTGAACTTGGTCCTGTCAGGGTTTCTTGTTGATCTTCTGGGGGAGGGGCCTGTTGTAGTGATTCTGGAGTGTCTTTGCCCCAGGCGGAATTGCACCGCTCTTACCAGGGCTTGGGCTAAGTGATCCGCTCGGGTTTGCTTTCGGGAGGTTCTGTTCCCTGAGCGCTTTCCGTAGAGTTCCAGAGGATGGGAATGAAAATGGCAGCCTCCCCGTCTCCAGCCAGGAAGAGCTGAGAGCCTGGGGCCCCACTCCTGAGTGTGCCCTCAGAGAACAGCGCCCAATTACTCTGTCTCTGTGGCTTCTGGCCACGCTCTGAGGTCACCGAGCCTGCGACCAGTTCAAGGTAACCCCGAGCTGGGAGCTCACTCCTCAGGTCTGTCTCTGTAGCTGGCTTCCCTGTTTTAATACCTGTAAGCTCTGCGACACTCAGACACTCCCGATCCTTCTGTGACCCTGAGGGACCTGAGGCCACATTCACCCTGCGTGGGCTTCACCCCAGTTTAGCCTCTTGAGCGATGTCCCTCCGCAGAACAGACTTTTAAAGGTCCTGATTTTGTGCTCTGTTGCTCCGCCGCTTGCCGGGAGCTGGCCCCTCCCCCCACATTCTATCTTCCTGTCGCTTTGGATTCACTTTTCTGCCAGTTCTACCTTTCAGAAAGGGGTTGATTTTCTGTTTCTAGAATTGCTTTTCTTCTTCTCTTCGATCTGCCGTTGAATTTGTAGGTGTTGGCAATCTTTAGATAAGCTATCTAGCTGCTCTCCTGCTAGCTGAAGTAGTCTCAGCCTGCTACTTCTCCACCATCTTGTCTCCCTCCCCTCCTACTGCATTTCTGCCAAGAAATCTGCTTGTAGTCTAATGGAGGTTCTTTTGTAAGTTAGTCTCTTGTTAGCTGTCTTTATTGCTTTAAAAGTCTTTATCACAGATGGCAGTTTGATTATAGCATGTCCTGGAGAAGGTCTTTTTGCATTGAACTAATAGGGTGCTGTGTTAGTTTCATGAACTTGTATGTCTACCACTATCCCAGGCTTGGGAAGTTCCCAGTGTTTATTTTTCTAAATAAACTCTCTTCTCCATTCTTCTTCTCTTTTCCTGGCAGAACAGTAATTTTTTAAAGAGATTTTATTTTTTTATTGGACAGACAGAGATCACAAGTAGGCAGAGAGGCAGACAGAGAGAGAGGAGGAAGCAGGCTCCCTGCAGAGCAGAGAGCCCAATGCGGGGCTTGATCCCAGGACCCTGGGATCATGACCTGAACCAAAGGCAGAGGCTTTAACCCAATGAGCCACCCAAATTCCCCCATAACAGTAATTCTTAAATACATATTTTTCTCATCAATGTTGCTAACTGTTGTAGAGTTTCTTGACTTCTTTGAAATCTTAGTTCATGTTCTCATTTCTGAATTCTTACCTTCCAGATTGGTAATTCTTTCTTTAATCTGATCTGCTTAATTTCTTAAGCTCGCTAATGCATTCTTCATCTAATTAATTAAATCCATAAGCTCCAGATTTTCTCTGGTTCCATTTTTTTAAAAAAATGATTAATTTCTTTGTTAGAGAACTCCTTCTGTTCATTACATTAGTGGATTCACCAAAGTTCCTTTCTGAGTATTCTTGGAGCTCACTGAATGTCTATATGACAATTATTTTGAAATCTCCATCAGATCACAATATTCCATGCCTTTGGTTTTGGTTGCTGGAGAATTATGACATCATATTACTGTGACATTATATTATTTGATGAAATGTTTTTCTGCCATTACTTTATAAGTGTAGAAACCTTTATTAGTTATTTCATTATAGTTCCACTGACTAGCAAAAGAAAAAAAAAAAAGAAACAAACAAACAAAATAAAAAACCCAAAAAACAAAAAAACAAAAAACCCTTCTTCCATTTTCCACAAGATGGCATTATAACTCACATTGATGGTTTCTCTTTACCTGAGTTGGTTCTGGGCTCTGAAGTGTTTAAAGGAGGTTTAAAGGTAGTTAAAGATGGTTGCAAATGACATTAGGGATAAAGGGCTGGTATCCAAGATCTAAAAAGAACTTCCCAAAATCAACACCCAAAAAACAAATAATCCAGGCAAGAAATGGGCAGAGGGCATGAACAGACACTTATAGACACTTCTCTAAAGAAGACATACAAATGGCTAACAGTCACATGAAAAAATGTTCAACATCACTAGCCATCAGGGAAATACAAATCAAAACCACACTGAGATAACATCTTACACCAGTTAGAATGATAAAAATTAACAAGACAGAAAACAACAAATGTTGGTGAGGATATAGAGAAAGGGAACGCTTTCACACTGTTGATGGGAATGCAAGGTGGTACAGCCACTCTGGAAAACAGGATGGAGGTTCCCTAAGGTGTTAAAAATAGAGCTACCCTATGACCCAGAAATTGCACTAGGAGGTATTTAACCCCAAAATACAGATAAATGAAAAGGAGGAGCATATGTACCCCCGATCTGTGGAAGGAGCCCAGGTGTCCTTCAACAGTTAAATGGATAAAGAGGATGTGGTCCATATATACAACGGAATATTACTGAGACATCAGAAAGGATGAATACCTACCATTTGCATCGACATGTATGGAACTATGCTCAGTGAAGCAAGTCAGGCAGAGAAAGACAACGATCATATGGTTTCACTCATAGGTAGAACATAATTGCACAGAGGACCATAGGGGAAAGGAGGGAAAACTGAATGGGAAGAAATCAGAGAGGGAGACAAACCATGAGAGACTCTGGGAACCAAACTGAGGCTTACAGAAGGGACTAGGAGATGGGCATTAAGGAGGACCTGTGTGGTGATGAGCACTGGTTGCTGTAAGCAACTAATGAATCACTGAACACACTACATCACAAACTAATGATGTACTATATGTTGGCTAAGTGAACGTAACAATAGTAAAAAAAAAGGTGATTAGCAGGGAAGTTACGGATGTAATATCTAAACTTTTGTGAATACCCCTCCATGGAATGAGGACCCTTAAGTGGGAGTACTCCCAGATTTCCACAGGCAGAACTCCTGTGGGAAGCAGGCAGTAGGGAACATGTTCCTTCTTAGCCCTTTGTTATTCTTTTTTTTTTTTAAGATTTTATTTATTTATTTGACAGAGAGAGATCACAAGTAGGCAGAGAAGCAGGCAGAGAGAGAGAGATGAGGAAGCAAGCTCCCTGCTGAGCAGAGTGCCCGATGTGGGGCATGATCCCAGGACCCTGAGATCACGAGCTGAGCTGAAGGCAGCGGCTTAACCCACTGAGCCACCCAGATGCCCGCCCTTTGTTATTCTTATGTCTTGTCTTTCCTTTCTTCTCCATCCCCCCACCAGTCACGAGATCCTTCCCTAGAAAATCATGCTCCAATCTCCAATCAGTGTGCAAATCTCCAATCAGTCCTTCTCCACTAGAGCTTTCTCCCCCTCTGTTACCGTCGGTTACCATGGTTACCATGCTCACCCCCATGGGAAAGCCCAGCACACTGCAGTGCCACCTTGGGAGGGGGACAGACTCCTTGAGATCTTTCTAGTCATTGCATTCCAGTAACCTATGGGTCTCACATCAGGCCAGATGGGCATCCACAAATTCCTTTTGACTTGTGAGCTCACGCTGTGTTGCACTTGGCAGTTTGGCTTTTTCTCCAGCTGCAATAATTGGGAGCTGGACAGGCTTAGTGACTCCCTTGAATCTGCAGTGCCATCAAGGTACTATCCACAGGAAGGGAAGAAATCTCCTCAGTGCTCTAGGGTACTTTTTGCAGAGGCACTTTTGTTTGGTTATAAATGGCTACTTAGTTGTAAATAAAAGGGGACGGAAAAGAATGACTGACACTGTCATCATGTTGATGGCAATGATACTACACGTTCGGCTTGTTTTCCTATTGCTGTTCCTGGAAATTACAATTAGCATCTTAATTTGAAACAATCTAAATTCAAATTAATTCTAATCGATGCCAACATTATATAAAAACATTGCTTGAGAAAAAGCCTCTGCTGTCTTACCCCTCCTCTGTAATGTTATTGCCCTATGAATTACAACTTTATATGTTGTTGCCACTCAACTCAGTTTTATAATTACCGCTTTATGCAGATGCCTCTTAAAAAATACAAAGGTGAAGTGTTACAAACATATTTACTTATACTCTATCATAATATGTGTTAGGTTTGTTGGTGCTCTTTATTTCTTCATGTGGATTCAAGTTGCTATCTGGTATTCTTTTCTTTCAGCGTTAAGAATTTCCTTTGGTGTTTTTGTAAGGCACGTCTGCTAGTGATATTTTTTTTTATCAGAGCTATCTTAATGTCTACATGGTGTTTAAAGGATAGTTAAGCTGAGGGAGAGTTCTTCATTGACAGCTTTTTTATTTGCTCTTCAGAGAGGTCTTCACACTGTCTTCTGGCTTCTATTGTTTTTGATGAGAAGTCAGCTGTTAATCCGATGGAGGACCACTTGTATTTAATAAATCTTTTTTACTTGCTCTTGAACTTTTCTTAAATCATTTTAATTTTTTTTTATCTAGAATAAATTAGGTTTTTGCATACAGGTTGATATTTTTCATGAAACTAGGAAGGTTTATGCCATTTTTTAAAAAGACTTTATTTATTTATTTGACAGACAGAGGTCACAAGTAGGCAGAGAGGCAGGCAGAGAGAGGAGGAAGCAGGGTCCCTGCTGACCAGAGAGCCCTATGCCTGGGATCATGACCTGAGCTGAAGGCAGAGGCTTTAACCCACTGAGCCACCCAGGCGCCCCTATGCCATTAATTTTTAAAATGGGGTTTTGTTTCTGTTTTTTTTCCCTTCCTCTCTTCTTTTGGGACTTCAATTAGACATTTCTTGGTAAATCCCATGGTATTCCATTAGGCTTGAGTCCCTGTTTGTTTTTTGCTTTCCCGTTTCCCCCTCTGTTCTTTAGACAGGATAATCTTACTTACTTCTTTTCACATTCACAGATTGTCTCTTGTGCCAGCCCAAATCTATTTGAATCTCTCTAGTGACTTTTTGATTCCAATCACTTAATGTGTCATATGCAGAATTTCTTTTTTATAATTAAAATTTCATTATTGATAGGCTCTATTTGAGACATCACTGTAAACTCTGTCCTGTAGCTCCTTGAAAATGTCTAAAATAGCTTAAAAATACTTATTCACTAAATGCAAAATCTGGTTCCCTTCAACATTTATATCAAATGTCTTTGGCTATGTGTGGAATGGCACACTTATGGTTATTTTGCATGTATTTTTTGGTGGGTGGTAAAACTAGACATTTTAGATATTATAACAAGTTGTTATTACATCTGTCCATTCCCAAGTTGGTTATGGCTAGTTTTTCTTTCTCTTTCTTCTGTTATTTAATTGCTGCTTAGTTGTTTAGCATACTTTTAGGAATAATCCTGTAGATTCTGTATTCCTTGCAGTGTGTGACCCTGGAGCTCTCCATTGGTATTACTTTTTAATACTTCTTCAAATTTTTAAGCATTGCTTTCTAGATATCGAACCTCATTTACTGTAATTGAGTGGTGGGTTGATGATAGGTCAACAGATTTCCTTTATTGTCTGTTTCATTTTTTGAAGACACAACTTGTGTGACAAAGCATGCCTTTAAATTGCATTTAGTAGAAAGAGAAGTGAGAGGTACAATTTAATTTTTTCTTTAATTTGCCTTCCCTAAGTCCTCATATATTAAAGAAACTTTGAAAATGTTTGATATATACCCATGCCAAGAAACTATAGTCTCCAGTACTCTTATAAAACGATGTTTTCAATTCTGCATTTAATTTGAGCACTGTATAATCAAAAACTCATGAGCTAAATGGAGAAAGCTGAATGAAGATTTAGAAATGATTAAAGAACCTTGAAAAATGATTTATGTGGCAAAATGAGAGTGTTCTTTATTTATGTACAGTCTGTCAAAGGACAAAAAGAGTAACAAGATAACAGCTTTCCCACACTAATCTAAGGCATAAAGACAGAAGGGCTTAAAATGCTGAACAATGTAGTGAAAAATGATAGAAACAAATTGAGAAGATCTTTAAAAGGGAACTAACATCAGGAGGATTTTCCTACTGCTCCCATCAATGAATCTCTATTGAAATAGACAGCTACGGATTCCATCTGGCCGCAGTGTGAATGCCATAGTACCTGACTCATCAGCAATGTGGAAATCTAGAAAATTCATCAGTGGAAAATCTGTTACTCTGTTAGGCTTACATTAGTTACTATTTTTACTTTCATTTGCTGGGGCTTCAGTTTAATTTCATTACGGGGTGATTTTATACATTTCATGTAATAAAAATGAAGAACACAATATAGCTATAATGCTGTATGTATTTCTGGAGAAATGCCTCCTTGAAAACATAATGGGATTCTCAAAACTCCCCAAAAGGATGAAGTAAATGATCTTACTGTGTAATAAAAAAAGAGAAAAAAAATGAAAATTCAAGAGCTAAGAAAAAATATTAAGAATCTATATACATAGGTTAATTACCAATATACATGAACCACATAGTACTTGTGGATGGAATGCAAGGTTTCATATGTCACAGTAAGCCCAGCCTGGGTCCTCAAGTTTGTTTTTGCTTAATAGCTTTTATTTTGTTAATGTGATGCATCACATTGACTTGCAAATAATGAGATTTCCTTGCATCCCTAGGAAAACACCCTCCTTGATCTTGGTGAATTATTGTGGCACGTCTTTGCTAATAGTTTGTTACTGATACTGCAGCTGTCTTCATGAGGAGTGTTGGCCTGCAGTTTTCCTTCCTTATTGTGTCTTTGTCTCCTTTTGCTACTCAAGGTTATCGGACAGTGAGGGAATAGTCAAGTGTACAATGATATAAATAATTATGAAGTAGTGTCAGTGTATTTGGAAGAATACCTACCAGCATTGTATGAAGGTCCATGATGAAGGGGAGCAACAGAAGAGTTGAGGGTGACATGGAGATAGGAAAGAGTTTTCAGGATGGAAATTCCATTTCTAACAATCCAAATACAAAAGGTGTTATGGTGCACTCCTGAGACAAGTAGATGTTCAGCCTGGATGTAAAATAATGTGTGTGTAGTGGGACATAGAAATGACATGGATTAGGAAAACAGAAAGTAAATACTGGATACTAAAAGTTTGGGTTTGTTAGGTTTTGAGTACAATTATGTAGGTGCTTGATTTTCCTGTGTGAATATACAGATATATTATTTCAGAAGTATTTAATGAAACCAAAAGCTAAAATTTTTTTTTAAAGATTTTATTTATTTATTTGTCAGAGAGAGAGCGAGAGCAAGCACAGGCAGACAGAGTGGAAGGCAGAGTCAGAGGGAGAAGCAGGCTCCCTGCAGAGTAAGGAGCCTGATGTGGGACTCGATCCCAGGACACTGGGATCATGACCCGAGCCGAAGGCAGCTGCTTAACCAACTGAGCCACCCAGGCGTCCCCCAAAAGCTAAATTTAAAAAATATACATATTATAGTTAAATGTAGAAGATCTTTAAAATATGTGTAACATCTAAAAATGAAAAAATGAGAAAATTCTAACTTCCTCAATACTATTAGAAATCTGAGTCTCTCTCCTATTTAACCTTATGTGTATTCTTGCCTGTAACTCTAATATTTCAGAAACTGTGCTTGTTGTACCTGGCACATTTCACGTATATGCATTTAACCTAAAGAACACATGGTTGAGTTATATGTGTTTCTTGAAAACCTTATATAGATACATTACATGTCTCCCTCTGCTGCTTTTGATATTAATCTACATTTATTCCTGTGGCAGTGTAGAAGGGTTTCAGTTTGATGTAGTCATTTATTGTGCTTTCATAGGGTTGGTTGACTTTTCATGTCAGAGCCAACACCAAGAACTGTGTCAAAGAGCAGGCTACATATATTGTCTTTTAGGAATATTATTGCTTATCCTTTTTGAGTTGATTTTTACATAAGGTCCAAGACAGTGTTCCACTTTCATTCTTTTGCATGTGGCTGTCAAGTATTTTTTAACCATCATTTGAGGAAGAGACTGTCATTTTAGCATTGTATATTCTTACCTCCTTTGTCATAAATGAATTGACTATAAGTTCATAGGTTTTATTTCTGGACTCTATTCTGTTCCATTATTCTTTGTCTGCTTTGATTATTACAGCTTTTCAATATAGTTTAAAACTGGCAAGTGTGAAACCTTCAACTTCATTCTTTCATCTCAAGATTTCTTTGGCTATTCAGGGTCTTTTGTATAAATTTTAGGGTTTTATTTCTTTTTCTGTAAAGGATGCCATTGGCGTTTTTGTTTTTTTTTTTAAAGATTTTATTTATTTATTTATTTGACAGAGAGAGATCACAAGCAGGCAGAGAGGCAGGCAGAGAGAGAGGGGGAAGCAGGCTCCCTGCCAAGCAGAGAGCCTGATGCAGGGCTCGATCCCAGGACTCTGAGATCATGACCCAAGCCGAAGGCAGCGGCTTAACCAACTGAGCCACCCAGGTGCCCCCAAAGAAGCAGTCTTAACCAGCAGTTTTGTTTATCTACAGAACCAATGGGTGGCATATTCTGACAAGGGAGCAAGAGCAGGTGTAGGTTGACTTGATTTGGGCTTTCAAACAAGTAATTTTTCTATGTTGAGACCTTATTTGCCCAGGCAAGAGGCAAATCAAAGCCCTTACTCATAAGGAGAGTAGCTCCCGGCCCCATCTGTCCAGAAGGATTGGCAAGAACTCAAGGAGGATGCATACTGAGAGCTGGGCAGAGCTGATCGTTCCCAATACCAGTAGAGGAGTGTTCCTATGCTAGGTTTAGGGAAGGGCATTAATCCATGGCCTAACAAGAAGAGTGGCTACTGGTCATCCTAATGTAAAGCCTACTTAGAAAACCTGGGAGTTCCCTTGAGCGGCCCCTCCCTGTCTTGTCCAAAAGGGAATTAAAACACAGCCCCATGCAGCACAGCCTGGCTTCGGGCTCCATCGGAGCAGAGGGCAAACAACACCACCTGGAAGCTGTATCCCCTAGCAACACTCAGGCCAAGACCTGAGCAGGCAGCACTGATAATCTGTGGTGCAAACAGTACCGGGGTTGTGGGTTAGCCCAAGTTAGGACCACATACCCAGGGCTTGTCTAGCTCCAAGAGCACATAGACAACTAAAATGAAATTAGGAAAATTGCATGACCACAACAACCACAACAGGATCAGAGAAACCCTAAGCAACAACAAGAAAACAGAAATCTTAGAGTCAAAATAGGCAGTGATTGAACTGTAGAGTTCAATAAAAACCTCAGGTAGACACAGCCATGCAGAAGAAGCAGCGACTAGAAGGTAGGACATTTGAAATGATCTAATCCAGAAGAACAATAATATGAAGGAAGCCTGAGGGAAATATGAAGCATAATGCAGGGGAAAGGATAGACGGTATATAGAAAAAATAATAGCTTAAAACTTGGCAGACCTAAGGGGAGAAATAAACACAGATCAGAGGGTCTGAAGTAGCTGAAAAGTTGCCATCAACAGGGCTATAGTGAGACACATTTTATTACATCACCAAAAAAATCAAAGAACAAGAAATAATTTAAAAAGTAACGAAAGAGAGAAGTAACAAACAAGGTAACAGCCCACAAGAATTGGTGGATTTTTCAGGCCAGCGAGAGAATGGAACAGCAAATTCAGATATTTAAAGAAAACATATGTGTTACATGACTTTCAGTTTTTGCACAGGTCCTAATGTTATGGGTCTTGGGATTGTGTTGGACTCTGCTCTCAGTGGGGAGTCTGAGGATTCTCTCCCTCTACCCCTCCCCTCACTTGCTTCTCTCATGCTAATATAAAGAAATCGTTAAAAAAAAAAAAAGCCGTATGGTAATTTGTTGTTAGTTGTGCAACCAACAACAAATAGGGAAATTGTGACAACAGTCACCTAAAATATGTGGCTAAAGGAGTCAAAGTTTAAGAACTGTATTGAAGTTATCACTTTAAAGTAGAGCAGTATGATTTTATTTTATGTAAGCCTCCTGATAAACACAAGGGAAAATCTGATGGCAATTCACGAAAGAACATGGTAAAGTATTGAAAGTATGCTGATGTGAAAAGACATCAAAACACAAGATGTTCCTTTTTATCCACTGCCTTAATGGATGTACAAAACAATAATTACTACACAGATGAAATTTTCAGTCAAAAGACAGAATGATTGAATGGATAAGAAAACAACATGCAATGATACTCTGCCTAAAGAAACTCAGTGTAGCCTTAAAGATACACAAGGACAGAGTAAAGAGACAGAAAAAGGTATTTCAAGCAAATGGGAACAACAAAACTACTGCAAATTGGGGGGTGCCTGGATGGCTCAGCTGGTTGGGCAACTGCCTTCAGCTCAGATCATGATTCCAGAGTCCTGCAGCTCCCTGCTCAGAAGCTCTGACCTTCTCCCCTCTCATTTATTTATAAATAAATAAATAAATAAATAAATAAAATTTTTAAAGAACTACTGCAAGTTGGGAAAAAACAGCAGAGCAGGGGTAGCTACACTGACACAAAGTAGAATACCAACTAAGAATGAGAGACAAAGAATATCATTATACAATGATAAAGGTTTCTGCCCACAAAGATGTAACAATTGTAAATGTCTGTGCTCCCCAAATGGGAACAGCCTAAATCTATACAGCAAAAACTAACAGAGCTAAAAGGAGAGCTAAAGTCCCCTACTGTGACCATATTGCTGCTTCACAGCCCCCTCTCAGCCACAGAGAGACCATCCAGATGGAGAATGAGTAAATGAAAGAGATGTGAGTAACACTGTGGACCACAGAGACCCAACAAATACTGTCCCCCTGTCCTGAAGTCAGAAATGGCAAAAGCGGGAGAGTTCATTACTATTTCATAAAAGTGGTAATTCTGTTTGGATTTCTTGTGGTTAGTGCAAACAGAATTACCACTTTTATGAGATAGTAATAGTGCCAACAGGTACTAAAGCAGGTCTCTCAAAAAAGTGCAGTGGCATGAAGCAAACTTCTGGATAGTGGATGAAATCTGTACCCATAAGAAACGTTTTCTAGGATAGGATGTATCTGCAGCCACATAACATACATCAACTTAGAACAAGCAGCAAAGGCTTTCCTAAGATGGAAGTTTACAGCAACAAATGCCTACATTAGGAAGGAAGACCCCTGCAGAGCCTAACTCTTATGCCTTAAGGATACAGAAGAGGAGGCCCAAATCCAACCCAAAGGAAGCACAAGTAAGGGAGGAAAGAAAACTAAAGCAGATATAAATGAAATAGAGAACATGAAAGCAGCAAAGATGAATGGAACTGAGAATTAAACAAAATGAACATACCTTTAGCTAGACTTCCAAGGAAAAGTTAGCATATCCAAATCAACTAAATTATATGTAAGACAACTGATACCATGAAAATACAAATGATTATAATGAACTACTATGAACAACTATCAGCCAACAAACTGGACAGCCAAGAACAAATGAAAATAATTCTTTCAAACATACAAAATACCAAGAATGAATAAAAAGGAAAAGAAAATCTAAATATACAAGTTACTGGTAAAGAAAATGAATCTGCAAACAAAACCCTCCCAAAGGAAAAATGGCCTCTCAGGCGAAATTTTACCAAACATTTCAAGAATTAACACTAGCATTTCTGAAACTCTTTAAAAAAAAAAAAAAAAAACTGAGGAGAAGGCAATACTCTGAACTCATTTTACAAAGCCAGCATTGCTTTGGTATCAAATCCAGGGAAGCACACTACTGGAAATGAAAACTGTAGGCCAGTCTCCTTGATGAGTATAGATGCAAAATAGAAAAAATAAAAAAAGAAACAAAATGCTGACAGAATTCAGAAGCACATTAAAAGGAACAATCATCTCAAATACAAGGATGGCTTAGCATTTGCACATCACTATGCTACATCACATTAAAAGAATGAAAGAAGTGTATGATCTCTCAACAGACCAAGTACTTGACAATGTGGAACATCTGTTCACGAAAGAAGTTTAAATATTATATGTAGATAATATGTATCTCAACATAACAAAAGCCATGTGCAGCACACACACAATTAACATGATACTCAATAGGGAAAAGATAAAATGATGTCCACTCTTGCCACTTTGATGTGACCAGGCACACCTGATGTTCGCTTTGCAGATAAAATGCAATTTTTACAAATTAAAGTTTTCTTTTAACCCTGCACTGAACAAGTCTATTGGTGCCATTTTCCAACAGCATGTGCTCGCTTTGTGTTTCTGTGTCACATTTTGGTAATCTTCGCAATATTTCAAACTTTTTCATTATTTTTGTCATGGTGATCAGTGACTAACTTGCTGGAAACTCAGATTAAAATTATTAGCATTATTTAGCATAAAGTGCTTTTTTTTCAAATCACCATGTATACTTTTTATGCATAATGCTACTACACATTTAATAGGCATCAGTATATTGTCAATCTAACTTTGAAAAAAAAAAGATTTATTTGAGAGAGACAGAGTGTGTGAGCAGGGGGAACCTCAGAGAGAAAGAATCCTCAGGCAGACTACCCACTGAGCACGGAGCCTAATGCAGGGCTTGGTGCCAGGACCCTGATATTAGAAACAGCCATTTGATAGACTGAGCCTCCCAGGGACCTCTAAACTTAACTTTTACATGTCTAGGAAACCACACTTCATTTGACTTGCTTTGATGTGATACTTGGTTATTGTGATGGTCTAAAACTAAACTCACAATATCTCTGAGATAGGCCTGTTTTCTAATTCTTAACAGCAGCATTTAGGCAATGAAGAAATAAAAGATACCCCAAATTGGAAAGGAATAAGTAGAACTATTACTTCTTGAATACGATGTAATACCACATATGAAACCTTAAATACTCCACCAAAACTGTTAAAAATAACAAGACAAATAGTTCAAAGGATATAAAATCAAGGCACAAAAATCTGTTGCATTTCTGTACACTCATAAAGCACTACCAGAGGGAAAAAAGTTAAGAAAATAATCCCATTTTCTACTCTCTCAAGAAGAATAAAATGTCAAGGAACACATTTAATCAAGGAGGTAGAAAACATATACAACGAAGCTTTAAGACACCAGCGAAAGAACTGAAGATGACACAAATAAATGGAAAGATGTTTTGTGCTCATCGATTAGAAGACTTAATATGGTTAAAATGTACATAGTTCCCAAAGCAATGCAAAGATTCAAGTGACATTTCTTATAGAAATAAGCAGTCCTAAGCCCTGGAAGGAATTAGAGAAGGCATCAAGTTGGCAATCTAGAAAAAGAACAAAGCTGGAGGCCTCATATGCCTTGATTTCAAACTATAGCAGAAAGCTGTGCTAATCAAATAGTACGGAAGCGGCATGGAAAGAGACACACAGATCCAAGGAACAGAATGGAGAGCTTACAAAGAAACCCACACCTTTATGGTCAATTCATTTATGCCAAAGGCAAGAAGACACACTGGGGAAAGGAAAGTCTGTTCAACAAATGGTGTTGGGGAAACTGGCCAGTTACCTGCCACAGAATTAAAAGTGGATGAAGGCTCGAAGGTAAGACCTGAAATAATACTCCTAGAAGACAATGTAGGCTGGCAGCTGTTGTCGGCAACAATATTTTGGACAGGACACCAAAAGGAAAGGCAAAAGTAGCAGACTTAAACAAGTGCGACTACATCAAACTAGAAAGTTCTGTACGGCAAAGCAAATACTTCACGAAACAAAGCAGCCTACCAGCTGGGGAGAAGTCTTGTGAACTACGTTTCATAAGATGAAGGGTTAATACCCCAAATATATAAAGAAATCCTATAAGACTGTAGCAAACAAGGGGCCTTTGAATGAAAAATGAGCAAAGGATCTGAGCTGATCTTTTTTCCGGGCAGACAGAGATGGTCAGCAAGTACCTAAAGGGTGATCTACATCACTAATCATCAGGGGAGAATCGCAAATCTTTTTTTTTTTTTAATTCAAAGATTTTAGTTATTTATTTGACAAGTAGAGATCACAAGTAGGCATAGAGCCATACAGACAGAGAGGGGGGAAGCAGGCTCCCCGCCAAGCAGAGAGCCCGATGCAGGGCTCAATCCCAGGACCCTGAGATCATGACCTGAGCCAAAGGCAGAGGCTTAGGCTCAGAGGCTGAGCCACCTAGGCACCTGAGAATGGCAAATCTTAACTGCAGTGTTACCACCTCGTACCTCTGAGGAAAGGTGTTACCGAAAAGACAAGAAATAGCAAGGCTGAGCAGAAAAGGAAACTAGTGCATTGTCGGTGGGAATGCAAACTGGTGCAGCCAGTGTGAAATAAAGAATGGAGGTTCCTCCAACAATTAAAAATGGAACCTACTCTACGATCCAGGAATTCCACTTCTGTGGACTTGCCTCTAGAAAATGAAAGCAGAGGATTCTCTCACAGCTGCAGCTTGGAGCCTCAGGTGGGAGCACAGACATCTGGGCAGAGAGGTCAGGCTGGTAGAGCAGGAGAGGTACCTGTGGGGAGGGCCACAGGGCCACCCTGCTTTGCAGCTGTGCCCCCTGGGCCATGCCCTCTATTCCCTGGGCATGTGCTGGCCCCAGAGTAGGGCCTCTGCCCCCTTGGTATCCCTGCCCAAGATGTCTGCCCACCCTGACCTCTGGGCATCCTCTGAGGTCTGCAGTCAGCTTAGACATTGCCTGTTTTGTCCACTGTACCCCTTGGTTCTTCTGCCTGGCAGCTATAGCAAACACCCCAATTCATTTGATGGTTTACGTGTCCCAGAGCTTTTGTAAGCAGGGTCAATATCTTACAGTTGTATGCCTGATATATAGGAATTGATCAATAAATGCCACATGGGTGGTAAAACACACACACCAAAAACTATTACTGTAAAAACAATATGCACCCCCATGTTTATCACAGCATTTTTAAAAAATATTTTATTTATTTATTTGACAGGCAGAGATCACAAGTAGGCAGAGAGGCAGGCAGAGAGAGAAGGGAAGCAGGCTCCCTGCCGAGCAGAGAGCCTGATGTGGGACTTGATCCCAGGCCCCAGAGATTATGACCTGAGCCAAAGGCAGAAGCTTAACCCACTGAGCCACCCAGGCACCCCTATCACAGCATTTTATATAATAACCATGATCTAGAAACAGCCTAAATTTCCAGCACTGGAAAAATAGTATAAATATGTTTCACATTTTGTTTAGCTATGTATCTGTGTGTGTGTGTGTGTGTGTGTGTACATATAGATATATACATATGTGTGCATACCATATATGTATATATCTATATATAGACATATACATTGTAAAGATATAGGTATAATATATAAAATGGACTACTATTCAGCCAGAAAAACTGAATATTTTGCCATTAGTGACCACAAGGATGAACTCTGAGGGCATCTTGCTAAATGAGGTAAGTCAGACAAAAAAAGATAAATACTGAATGATAACACTTATCTGTAGAATCCAACAAAATACCCAAGCTAGGGGACCTGGGTGACTCAGATGGTTAAGTGACCGCCTTCGGCTCCGGTCGTGATCCTGGAGTCCTGGGATCAAGTCCCGCATTGGGCTCCCTGCTCAGTGGGGAGCCTGCTTCTCCCTCTGACCCTCTCCCTTCTTGTGCTCTCTTTCAAGTAAATAAATAAAATCTTAAAACATACACAGAACAGACTGGTAGTTGCCAGAGGTGGGGGTGAGGGAAATGGAATAATAGGGTTAAAATACACAGAATTGGAGTTATCAAATAAATGATGGAAATGGAATATACTTCAGGGGGAGTGTAGTTAACACTATATTGAATATTTGAAAGTTCCTTGGAGAGTGGATTTTAAAAGTTTTCATTAGAGATCATAAGATAGTTGTCTTTCTCTGCTTGACTTATTTCGCTAAGCACGATACGCTCTAGTTCCATCCATGTTGTTGCAAATGGCAAGATTTCATTTCTTTTGATGGCTGCATAGTATTCCATTGTGTATATAAAAATTAAAAAAAAAAAAAAGTTTTCATTAGAGGAAAAAAATTAAATACATGGAGAATCAGGTAGATTCTAGAACCTACCTCATAACTAGAATTATTATGGTCATCATTTCTCTAAATATACAAATATTCAATCATATGAGCTTTCAGTGTATAGCGTAATGTTACATGTTAATTCGATGTAAGTTAAAAACAGTTTTGAGGGGCACCTGGGTGGCTCAGTGGGTTAAAGCCTCTGCCTTCGGCTCAGGTCATGATCTCAGGGTCCTGGGATCGAGTCCTGCATCGGGCTCTCTGCTCGGCGGGGAGCCTGCTTCCCTCTCTCTCTCTCTCTCTGCCTGCCTCTCTGTCTACTTGTAATCTCTCTCTGTCAAATAAATAAATAAATAAATAAATAAATAAATAATAAAAAAACAGTTTTGAAAGCTGTCTACACTAAACTGTCAGATTTAAAACACGGTTCTTGCATTGGCATAAGCATCTAGAAAAGCATAAATCTCTGCATTATAAAAATAAGGACATATGAGAAAATTATAATGTGCAAAGTGATTTTTTTCTTAAAATCACTCCAAAAAATCATTAGTCATTTCCTTGGTTTCGGTTACATAGATACCTTTAGGATGAAATGAAAAGAATAAATACATTGTTTGGCTTTCACAGTCAGTACAATGTCCTATTTTTAACTATCATTCATATGTCTAATTATGAACCAAATTCATGTTCTCTATTTTCATTCATGTTATAAATTTGTACTTACTATCAGGGTAGCGTTTCCAGGCAGGCTTTCCATAACATTTACATATCAATTCAGTGTAGCACTGGTGTGTCAGGGCCAACTTTCACAAACTGGATGTAGTTATGGTAATAAAGAAGGGACATTTGGTTTCCACTCTGTCCTAACAAGGAAAAATTTGAAGGAACTAAAAAAGTAATAGCTCTTCTTAGTTCCGTCAAAGGAGTAAGAAACAAATTTCTCTCCAAATTAGTGGGACAGGAAGGGGAATACAGACCATCACACCCTACCTAAGTATAAACCTAAATGTCTGTGGCAACCAGTACAGAGGGTAGGAAAACCTGAACTCTAATGGACAAATTTCTGGAGGCTTAGTGTGTGATGCCTGTGAGATTGACAGCAGTCCCCACTGAGAACAGAATCCAAAGCAGGACTTGATCTCACTATCCTGAGACCAAAACCCAGAGTCGGATGCTCTACTGACTGAGCCACCCAGGTGCACCAGTATGTGATTTTAAAGCCACCATTATTAATATGCTGAGGACTCTATGGGAAAAAATGAGACAGTGTGCCTTAACAGATGGGTAATGTAAGCAGAGAGTTGGAAATTTGGGGGAAAAAATGTAGTAACTAGAGAATGAGAAAGGTAGGAGTGTTAAAGTCTAATTCAATATCCCTGGCAACTAATCAAGTATGTTCATGCTTGTCAACTACCAAGAGAGAAATACATGAGGATAGGAAAGATCTTTTCAAGCTTCTGTCTGAACTGATTTTTTTTTCTTGTATTTAGAGCTGATCTAAAACACAAACACCAAATTCTTAATAAAAAATTGATACAAAGTAATAATCACTGTGCTGTAAATACTGACATACGACACAAGACAGTGTTTAGATGCCCTCAGTGGAAAAGGTATGTCCATTCTACTCCTGAAGAACTGAGGACAACATTTTAATTTTTCATTGTTCATGGATCTGGGGTTTGTACATATTTTGATATTTCACATCTTATCCTATATCTTATATCTTCGCTGTATTTATCCTTTAACATCCCCCTCCCCCAAATCATAAATTCAAAATTTTTACATTATCCTTAGATTACAGAACCAAGTTTTTCTCATTCTTATTTCTCATTCACTATTCTGTGAATAGCTCTTGATAAAGTTACTTTCTTAAGCATATGTGTTTTCATGGTGACTAACTCAGTTTCTCGGAGAAATAACCTAAGAATCATCGACATAGGGGAAAATGTGAAGCACTTCTGTGAAGGAAAAATGTTATTTACTTTTAAGACACTTCAAAGATTACCTCAGAAGATAACATAAGTAAGAAGGAGTACGTGAGGAGCATAAATGAAGGCTTGGGAAATGTGCCTCCCCTCCTGTGAGGGAAAAGGCCTTCTTTCCTAGGCGTGGAAAATATAAAACTGTCAGCAGAAACCCTGAGTTCTCCACTCAGGGTTTGTGGCCAGAGAATGAAAGCAGCCCTGGGTTACTATGTTGGAGGTACTGTCTCCTTCATGCATCTGGGGTTTATTTCAGATTTTGGAGAATCAGAAGGTGTAGCCTGGACACAGCTACCAATCCTGGGCTCACTATGCAGGGTACAGAGTGGTGCTGACTGAAACCACCTGAAGCTGCTTCAGGGAAGAAATGTCGTGACAGCGCAAGAAAGGTTCTTGCCCTGTCTACTGTCCCCTCTTAATTCCTCCCCCTTGTATTGGCATCTGAGATAAGAAAGTAAAATTACTCTAAACTGTTCTCCATTTGTTTGTATCTGAAAGACTTAGGTAGGGATACCATGATCTTTGAGAATCCATCTGAAACAATTACAGACAGCACATCCACAATGTATTTAATATAGATGAATTAGAGGAATAACATTTTTTTCCTTCTTTGACATAGATATAGTAAGGAACAAGAGGAACATTAAAGTAATTGTTATTTCCAGTAAGATTTAAGAAACCCAACATTATGCAATTCTACAGAAAGGTCATGTTAAGAGAACATGACTTTACTAAATAAAGATTATTTAGTAAAAAAAAAAAAAAAAAGACAATTGATAGGGTGAAGCGGTGGCACAGTTGGTTAAGCATCTAACTGTTGATTTTGACTCAGATTGTGATTGAAGGGGCATGAGATCAAGACCCATATGGGACTCCATATTCAGCATGGAGTCTCCTTGCTAAGGAGACTTTCTCCCTCTCTCTCCTCCCCTCCCACTTAAGTAAGTTATTTTAAAAAAATAACTAATTTTAAAATGTGAGGAAGTTTAAACATGGTATCAGATTCTGAAGTATAATCAAAAGTCAAACAAAAATATTTTGATATACAGAGGAATGAAAAGTAATAAATGGTAAGAAACCTGTAGAAGAGACCTAATATTTTCAGTATAGATATTTACAAAGATATATTTCATAAACTTGGGAACAAAAATAGAGTTTTTTTAATGTCTATAGCAGCAATGTCCACAATAGCCAAACTATGGAGAGAAGCTAGATTTCCATCAACAGATGGATGGATAAAGAAGATGTGACATTATATATATGTGTGTATATATATATATATATTATATATAGTGTAATGTATATATTACACTATATATATGAATATATGAATACTATAAATATGAATATGAATACTATGCAGCCATCAAAAATTAAACCTCGTCATTTGCAATGTTGTAGATGGAACTAGAGGGTATTATGCTGAGTGAAATAAGTCAATCAGAGAAAGACAGTTATCATATGATCTCTCTGATATGAGGAATCTGAAAGGCAGTGTGGGGGTTCTTGGGGGGAAGGGGGGGAAAAGTGAAGATGGGACCAGGGAGGGAGACAAACCATAAGAGGCTCTTGATCTCAGGAAACAAACTGAGGGTTTCTGAAGGGGAGGGGGATGGGAGGGATGGGGTGGCTGGGTGATGGACACTGAGGAGGGCATGTGCTATGCGGAGTGCTGTGAATTGTGTAAGACTGATGAATCACAGACCTGTACCCCTGAAGCAAATAATACATTATATGTTAATAAAAAAATGGTTTTTTTTTTTCTTACCTCATTATTAATGGCTGTTGTCCCTAACTGGAATGTGGTTTAGTAACTCTGCTTTGACTGAATGACATAAACACGGGACTTTTAGTCACTTTTAGAATCTTACTTCAAAAGCTACCAACGTCAAAAAAGACAGCTGTAAACTTCAAGCTGTTGATTCACAATATGGCCAATATGTTTTTCATTACTGTGGTGCAGGCTTCACTGTCACATACTGTAGCTTTCACATATTCAGAGGCCTATGGGCAACTGTTCTTGGGATGCTCTCCTGGTTTAGACTCTTGCACAGGTAATACGATCCACACCCTTTCCTTATCTTAGACTCACAGGCTCAACCACTCTCCATCAAGCCATGGTCTGTATCAGGGTGTCCAAGCCCAACACCTTGGAAGGTTCATTCACATACTGAGCCAGAAGAAAACCAGACTCACAGTCTGCTTTCTAGAGTCTAAATTCCCAGCTCAATCTCCTCCCTCCTGATTTAGGAGTCCTCCTTTAAGGCCAAAAATAACTTTACCTGCCTAAAAACTTTGATCTGAGCCACTGAGACCTAATCCCATGAAGTTCCTTGACTTCTATTCTGGAGACAGAGATCCTAGTCTGTTTTTGCATGTGTAATGTGTTCTAGCCTGAGCTTGGGCAGTTTGAGGTAGTTAATGTCTCTTTTCCAAGGTGAACAGACAACAGCCAAAGATAAAAATGTTCGTTAAGTAATACTTGGTGCCTGATGGTAATGAATGACAGGCTCTCTCCAGGTTCCTTCTAAATACACCACACACAGTTGTAAGTATTTATGTGCTGAACATAGGAGCTCTGAAATTTATATAGCAAATATTTACATACGTAAGAGGAGAAATGGACAGCGATATAATAATAGGAGGGGACTTTAATACCCCTATTATATCAATGGATAGGTCATCCAGACACAATGTCAATAAGAAAACATTGGCCTTAAAAGGACATATGAGACCAGATGGACTTTACAGTTCTGTAGAGAAAAGTCCATTCAAAAGGAACAGATACACATATTCAACTGTATGCAATAACTCTCCCAGATAGATCTGATGTTAGGCCACAAAACAACATGCTGCAATGACCAGTGGCTCAATGAAGAAATCCAAAGAGAAATCAAAATACCTGAGATGAATGAAAAGGGAAATACAACTTAGTAAAATTGACAGATACAGCAACTGCAGTTCTAACGGGGAAGTACACCGTGATGAATGCCTACAACCAATGACAAGAAGAGCCTCCAGCAACTTAACTTTATACATCAAGGAACTATAGAAAGAACAAACAGAGTCTGAATTTAGTAGATATAAGGAAAGAACAAAGGCCAGAGTGGAACTAAGTAGAGAATTGGTGCCTGATGACTAAAAAGACAAAAAGATCAATGAGACTAAGCTGGTTCTTCAAAAAGTAACAAAACTAACAAAACTTGAGCTAGAATCACCAAGACAGTAAATTACATATGTGTAACATAAAGATGCAAAAGATCTGCACAAAGAAAGCTGTAAGACACTGATCACATTGAATAAGGCACAAATACAGGGAAAGAAATTAGAATAATAAAAATGATTGAAACATCCATACCACCCAAAGAAGTCTATAAATTCTAAACAATCCCTATCAAACTTCCCATGTCTTTTCTCACAGAAATAGAACCCAAAATCCTAAAATCTGTATGTAATCATTTAAGATTCTGGAAGTCCAAAGCAATCTCAAGAAGAGCACATCTGAAAGCATCATGCTCCACATTCTTCAGGCAAATGTAAATGGTCTCCTGGAGGATGGGGGAAGGGAAACTGAGACCCTCCCATTTTTGTCTCCTGCACAGAGAAGAAAGAAACTCTCAAGTTCAACCAACATGATTGACTTCTCTCTTCCATCCTTGACCTCCACCCTAGAGACAGCTGGAGGGTAGTTGGCATCTTCTTGAATGACCGTTCTGTTCACTTGGTCAGCAGGCTGGTTTTAACTCCAACTGTGGGCCGTAAAGCTCACTCATGTCAATGGCTGCACCGAGTATAGTAGATATGTGTAAGTTTGTCTGTGTCTCTACATTTGTATGTATACATACATTAGCATAACCAACTCTGGGTTCTCCAGAGGAACAAAACCAACAGGAGGGGAGGGTGTGTGTAGGTACATGGGAAAAAATGTAATACATATTATATAATATATACATTTATATTATATATTCTAAAGCTATTATTTATACCTAATATAAAACAAAATCATAAATTATATATAAATATAAATTATATAAAATATAATTATGTAGAAATGTATTTCTATTTATTATTTATTATGTATTTTATAATTATGCAATTTACATATAATTATATACTTTTATTCTTGTATATGATTATTTTATAATTATATACTAATTATATATAGATATATATTTTAAGATTTTATTCATTTATTTGTCACAGAGAGATATCACAAGTAGGCAGAGAGGCAGGCAGAGAGAGAGGGAGAAGCAGGCTCCCTGCCGAGTAGAGAGCCAGATTCAGGGCTTAATCCCAGGACCCTGAGGTCATGACCTGAGCTGAAGGCAGAGGCTTAACCCAAAAAACAATATAGGTGCCCCTATATATATATATTTTAAATGGAAACATAGATACCTAGTCATATGGACTAATTTCTTTTCCACTGTTCTCCAGTACTTTTCCCCTAGATTTCACTGGTCCTTATAATCTCTCTTCTTGTGTTTCGGCAGAGTTGAGTTCAATCTCTTACTCCTATTGTGATAGTCTTGAATAAATTCTCTTGCCATTTGAACAAGTGTCCAGTACAGTTTTTCTTTCACAGACAAGAGGAGAAAGTTTCAAGCCAATATGGCCATGTATGGGAATATGAGTTGACTAGTACTCTTTTGTATGATGGGTAAGCGTGGTCCCTTGAGTTCAGTTGGGTTTGAAGATTATCTACTTAGGGTAAGAGCAATCTATCTGTTAAACAACTTTTTTCTGTGGGACTTTAAGAGAGAGTGAATGGAGAGCCTATTTATGTTAGAATTTGGCAAGCTGAATGAGTTGAAAAGATGTAAGAGCAGTAGAGTTTGAGTATGGGCAAAATCTTTTTGGAGTGATGAAGCATGAATTCCAGGTAAAACAAGGAAGACAGTGAAAATGAGAACATTCAAACAACTATGACATTTATAAATACATGTTCAGAATGAATTCAGCAGTTGACTGTGGAAGTACACTGAGAAATTCAAATTTTACAAAGACGAGAGCGATTAAAAGGAAATATGCACAGAAAAAAATCAGAGTATTCCTTTTAATTGATTTGGGGAATATATTTGATATAATTCAGTCTTATTTATGAGCGAACTCTTCATGAATAGAAGGTAACTCCTTCATCCAGGACCAATGTTTTCAATAAATAAAGTAAATGAAATAATTTTTGTAGTACAATAAAAAAATTGGACAGTCAGTTAACTTTTCCCTGTAGGTCCAGAACCAAGAAAAATATATTTGATTTGGGGTTGTAATGGAAGAGACAAACAATTGCCAGTAAGATCAATGTGACAGAGCAGCAGTGAGAGAGGGAAAAGGTAGATGACTACAGGTATGACTCTCAGAGGATCCTGGTATTTCTGACTGTCTTTGTGTTTCCACAATGGAGTGGTTAACTCTTAGGAAGTTACAACGGAAAGAAAAAAGGAATGAGATTTTTCTCTTGGTAACAAAAGACATAGTATGTAATGAAAAAGAAAGACACAAATTTAAAGAGAGAAAAGGAAAAGGAGTCCTAGAGAATCGGGATGCCATTAATCTGTGGCATGATAGAAGTTTCTTTTTTAAGGGGTGCCTGGGTGACTCTGTTAAGCAGCCAGCTCTCGATATTGGCTTAGGTCCTTATCTCAGCATCCAGAGATCAAGGGGACCCGGGCTCTGTGCTAACCAGGGACTCTGCCTCAGATTCTCTGTCTCCCTCTGCCCCTCCCACCCCCCCACATGCATGTGCTTTCTCTCCCTCTAAAATACATCTTGAAGTTTCTTTACTGTAAAATATCCTAAGTAACTGCAGGAGGACCTTAAGAGTTAGGAAGACTTGTAGAACTACCTAGGTGAAAAGGAGTAACAGATTTAGCAAGATAAAGATAACCTTCATCAGTAGTCAGGAAAATTTACGTGCCTTGGGCTTTGATGAAAATAAGAGTCCAAAGCTGGATAGGGCTTGATCTTCTCTTCAAAGTGGAGAGATGCTGCTCAGGAACTTGACAACCTGTCCACCAATACCCTCGGAGTAATTCCTACCATTAAGTGTAACTGCAGGAGGACCTTAAATGACTAAATACACCCAGTATCTTCTAGTGTTTTCCATATTCTCAACAATTTTGAGCTTATCAAAGAGATAGTGGGTTAATATGATTCAGGTTAAATAACATGACCAAGATGACAATGCAGTCATTCCTGACTTTATTCCCACTCACAAGAACAACTGTCATCTCTTTAAGAACAAGACATCACTGAGAGAATTCTAGAACATAGGAGGTGAAGCTGAAACACTCCTTTGCACCACAGAGACCAAGGCCAACTGAATTAGGAGGTTAGGAGAAGTGGCTACATGCTGAGGGCACTGTCCCTCTCCCAGGCCAGGGCAACACCACCTCAGACGTCTCTCCTGAGACACTCTTTCCTCCAGTGGGGGTGGCAGGAAATTGGTGGGGAACAGCCCACAGGGACTAGTTTGCTTCAGTATTGTACATCATTTGGTGAGTGACTGTACTCTGGTCTCATGGGGGATTGGAGGACCATCTGTGGGGCTCAACCACTTCTCCAGTGCCACTGCCATGGAGAAGAGAGAGGGGCTTATAACATGCAACACTCACATCTAGGCATACAAAATTCTACCTGAAGAGCCCAGGAAAGAACCCTAACCACCTGCTGTGTTCATCTGCAGAAGCAAGCCAAAGGTGTACCCTGGGTAGGGAACTTGGCAAATCTGCCTTACTCAGATTCTCAAATGAGAGGTTCTGCCGGTCTTAGAACCTGGTTTGCTCAGGCCCAGGGAAGGTGCGGTCCCAGTCCCACCCTCTGGGCAGAGCGTCTCCTAATCACATCTGACCAGAGGGGCTGGTAGCAGCACCTGGAAACCCTGTTCAGGCAGAGAGGCAGGTCAGTAGAGCTAATTGCACTTAAAATAAAACCAGTACCAGGCATAGAGTGTGCTCCTGCTCTCTAGACAGGGAGAGTAATTCATACCTAAGACTAAGGGCAGCTCCCAAACCCCCTCTTCATGGGAAAGTCTACTTAGAAAAAAAGGGAGTTGCCTACAGTGGCCCCTCCATTCCACCCAGAGGAGTGAACTGAAACCTGACCCAACCTGCTATGGCTTCTGGGCCCCATCTGGCCTGAGGGGCTCAAAAGAACACCTGGAAGCTGTGTAGCCAGGAGTGCATGAGCTGAGAGGTAGGAAAGTGGAGATTACTGCCCCTGGAGCAAAGCTAGTACAGGGCTTGGAGGACTCCCCTGGAATGCCCAGGCAGAGTGATTAATTCATAGTCAAGCCTGATGGAGTCTCTGGCCCCTCTTGATGGACCAGGCCTTTTGGGAGAAACTTAAAGATACTTGGAGAGGCCCATCCCCCTCCCATCCAGGCAAGAGAACAAAGACATAGCTTTACCCTCTCTGGAGAATGTCTCCCATCTCCATCTGACTGGTAGAGCTGGAAAGGACATCAGGAAACTACAAAAACCCAACCAGCACTTCTTGACACAGATGTCCGACAGGTGGATCCTATAGTCTGCAGAGAAAAGCCCTATTTATCTAAAGAGTTTGGGATGCAGGATGGATTAAGGCAACAAACCAATAGCTTTACTGACTCTATAGATAACTTCTGCTGCTTCCAGACAGAGAAACTAATTTGTAGCCTGACCCACTGATGAATACAGCCTTCAGTGTGCGCAACCCCAGAACCCAAGCAGGGCACACAAGCTGGGTAGCTCACCCACCAGCCCTACTTATGGTGGCATTTGAGTAGAGAACAAAATCTCTGGCTTTTCCTAGATGCAGTACGAATCCAGTGGCTTCACCAGACTGGGTAATTCAGTACCCACTGAACTGATTTAAACCTTCAAACAATGAGCTGTACAAGCTTTGGGTCTGGTTCTGTTGCCTTGTGAGGACAGGGAAGCAGATTCATAGCTCCCTCTATTATTCAATATAGTACCCAGTCCTTACCATTTAGTGAGGCTGACCAGAGAATTCAGACAACCCCAGACCCCATCCTATAGCCTCACTTGGGTAGGGAATCAAGCCAGCAATACTGTCCTACTGTTCTCAGCCAAATGCATACCCTCCCATCCCCAACATCAGAGCTCAGATGCCTCACCCAAAAATAGAACACAAGAGCAGACCCACTTGTCCAGGACATTATTAGCATATGTGCCCAGACACCCAACTGAACAAACTTGGGAAGATGTATCTGGGTATCTAGATACCAAATAAGAAAACAAGGAAAACAGAAAATCAGGTAATCTCACAAAACAAACTGAGGGTTGCCGGGGGGAGGGGGTTTGGGAGAAGGGGGTGGGATTATGGACATTGGGGAGGGTATGTGATTTGGTGAGTGCTGTGAAGTGTGTAAACCTGGTGATTCACAGACCTGTACCCCTGGGGATAAAATATATGTTTATCAAAAATAAAAAATTAAAATAAAAAAAAAAGAAAATCAGGTAAATACAACATCACCAAACACAATAAATAAAACTCCAACTACTGTCCCTAAAGAAATGAAGATGTATGAACTGTCAGACAAAGAATTCAGGATAATCCTCTGAAGAAAGTTTGGCAAACAAGAAAAACATACAGACCACTACACAGTTAGGAAAACAAGGCATGACTAAAATAAGTTTGGGCAAAAAAACAGCAACCACTAAAAGGGAAACCAGATAGATTTAATAACTGAATTTAGTAATTCCCTATAGAATTTTAGAAACAGATTTAACCATCCAAAAGAAAGAATCAGTGACCTGGCTGGGTGATGGACATTGGGGATGGTATGTGTTATGGTAAGTGCTGTGAATTGTGTAAGACTGATGATTTACAGACCTATACCCCTGAAGCAAATAATACATTATATATTAATTTAAAAAAAAGAAAGAGAGAAAAATAAAATACACACACACATATGAATCACTGGCCCAAAGAATAAAGCATTTCTAATCATTCAATTACAGTAGGGGAAAAAGAAGTAAAAAAGCCTACAGGTCCTATATACACAATGCAGAGAAACGAGAGTACATGCGTACCTTGGAGGTACCATGGATTTGGCTCCAGACACCACAATTTAAAAAATATCACAATAAAGCCAACCAAAGCTTTTGGCTTCTCAGTGCCTATGATTTCAGCAAATGTGCGCTAAAGTGACCATAGTTTCTCAGTGCATACAAAATTGTGTTTACCTATGCTGTCGACAATTAACTATAATAGCATTATGTCTAGAAATACAGTGCACATACCTTAATGAAAAAGTGCTTTATGGCTAAAAAATGCTAACTATCAAGTGGCCTTCAAGTGCAATCAGATGGAGCCGTTGCCCTGTCTGGAACCAAGGCTGATACTTGGCACACAGTGGGTCGTATATAAATGTTCACAGAATTGCATGTACAAGTCGATCTCATAATGAAGCCAAATCAACTGGTAATAGACTTCTATGCTTTAAAAAATATTTACATATTTGAGAACACAGAAGTTACAAGAGTTTTGAGTTCCCTACTTTTTAAAATATTTTTTTATATTTATGAAATTTAAGTTAAAGTTGGAATTACATGGTCTTAACAAAGTGAATGGTAAATCAATAAAATGTATGCTCATCTTTTTAATTTACTTTCTTCCCCTCTGCCCCCAGTATCTCTATTTCATTCCTAATTTAGATCACTTAGTAGATAGTCTAGTAAATTCACCTCCTAATGTTCAGCACTGTGTTCCCTCATATTTGACTGCTTGTAGGATTTTCAAGGACACTTTGCATAACACTCTAAATGAAAGAGAAGCAAGATTGTTTTATCACCCATCTAATTCAATATACCCATTCCCCAAATAATTTCATGTCTTTCTTGCTCGATAGGAAAAAAAAAAATGCTATGTTGTTTATTGTTCTTGAAGACTGAAGAATGCAACTGTTTCTTCAGGAACAACCTCTAGTAAGGCAAAATCCATTCATAATAAGAAGTCTGCTTTGATGCTTTTTACTATAAGTACAAGAATACAGTTCACTAGAAAAGCACCTGCTTGTCTTTAAGGCTAGGAACAGGAGACCCTAGACACGCTTTCTGCGAGTTATACTTGAGGTAGTGTATAGTCTCAGAACACTGCTCCCTGCTTTCTGGAGCCAGCATCATAGAATCAATCCACCAGTCATGCTGGTATCATTTTATGTTGAAGAGTCTACCCTGCTCTGTCCTCTTCTGAGATGACTAACTACAATCTCAATATGATGTTTCTCCTTTTTCTGCTTGAACTTAACATCCATCACTACTGATCTTCCAAAGGGTTTTAATTGAGGTAGAAATACATCACAATTTTTTATTAAAATCCTTAGAATTACGTGCTTTTTGAAAAATCCCACGTTGAAATACACAAAGCATCCCTTACTACTTATTTTTATTTAAATTTGATTTAATTACCATATAGTGTATTACTAGTTTCAGAGGTAATTTAGTGATTCATCAGTTACATATAACATAAAGACAATGTACATTTCTATGATGTATCCTTTATAATAACTAAAAATGTTATGAATGAGTATTTGTTGTTAAGGAAAAACATTAACAATATATTGCCAAAAGAGAAAAACCTAATTATATACTTTGAATCTTTGTGTTAATATAGATACATTTGTACAGAGAAGAGACAAGGAAGACAAATACCACAGTATTGACAGTGGCTGTTTCTGGGGGACAGTTTTGGTGGATATGGGGAATATGGAGAATGTGGTGCCCCTCCCTTTCTAAGCTCTCTCTCTCTTTTTTTAAAAATTAATTTATTTTCAGCATAACAGTATTCATTATTTTTTCACCACACCCAGTGTTCCATGCAATCTATGCCCTCTATAATACACACCACCTGGTACCCCAACCTCCCACCCCACCGCCACTTCAAACCCCTCAGATTGTTTTTCAGAGTCCATAGTCTCTCATGATTCACCTCCCCTTTCAATTTACCCCAACTCCCTTCTCCTCTATAACTCCCCATGTCCTCCATGCTATTTGTTATGCTCCACAAATAAGTGAAACCATATGATAATTGACTTTCTCTGCTTGACTGATTTCACTCAGCATAATCTCTTTGAGTCCCATCCATGTTGCTACAAAAGTTGGATATTCATCCTTTCTGATGGAGGCATAATACTCCATAGTGTATATGGACCACATCTTCCTTATCCATTCATCTGTTGAAGGGCATCTTGTTTCTTTCCACAGTTTGGAGACCGTGGCCATTGCTGCTATAAACATTGGGGTACAGATGGCCCTTCTTTTCATGACATCTGTATCTTTGGGGTAAATACCCAGGAATGCAATTGCAGGGTGAAAAACCCAAAAGACTCAACCCCCAAACTACTAGAACTCATACAGCAATTCAGCAACATGGCAGGATACAAAGTCAATGTGCAGAAATCAGTGGCTTTCTTATACACTAACAATGAAAATACAGAAAGGGAAATTAGAGAATCGATTCCACTTACTATAGCACCAAGAACCATAAGATACCTGGGAATAAACCTAACCAAAGTGATAAAGGATCTGTACTTGAGGAACTACAAAACACTCATGAAAGAAATTGAAGAAGACACAAAAAGATGGAAGACCATTCCATGCTCTTGGATCAGAAGAATAAACATTGTTAAAATGTCTATACTGCCTAGAGCAATCTATAATTTTAATGCCATTCCGGTCAAAATTCCACCGGTATTCTTCAAAGAGCTGGAGCAAATAATCCAAAAATTTGTATGGAATCAGAGGAGACCCTGAATCACTAAGGAAATGTTGAAAAACAAAAATAAAACTGGGGGCATCAAGTTACCTGATTTCAAGCTTTATTACAAAGCTGTGATCACCAAGACAGCATGGTACTGGCATAAAAACAGACACATAGACCAGTGGAACAGAGTAGAGAGCCCAGACATGGACCCCTCAACTCTATGGTCAAATAATCTTCGACAAAACAGGAAAAAAAATACAGCGGAAGAAAGACAGTCTCTTCAATAAATGGTGCTGGGAAAACTGGACAGCTATATGTAGAAGAATGAAATTTGGTGATTCTCTTACACCGTACACAAAAATAAACTTAAAATGGATAAAAGACCTCAATGTGAGACAGGAATCCATCAGAATCCTAGAGGAGAACATAGGCAGTAATCTCTTTGATATCAGCCACAGCAACATCTTTCAAGATAGGTCTCCAAAGGCAAAGGAAACAAAAGCAAAAATAAACTTTTGGGACTTCATCAAAATCAAAAGCTTCTGCACAGCAAAGGAAATAGTCAACAAAACAAAGAGGCAACCCACGGTATGGGAGAAGATATTTGCAAATGACAGTACAGACAAAAGATTGATATCCAGGATCTATAATGAACTCTTCAACTCAACACACACAAAATAGGCAATCATATCAAAAAATGGGCAGAAGATATGAACAGACACTTCTCCAATCAAGACATAGAAATGGCTATCAGACACATGAAAAAATGTTCATCATCACTAGCCATCAGGGAGAGTCAAATTAAAACCACATTGAGATATTACCTTACACTAGTTAGAATGGCCAAAATTAACAAGACAAGAAACAACATGTGCTGGAGGGGATGTGGAGAAAGGGGAACCCTCTTCCACTGTTGGTGGGAACGCAAGTTGGTGCAGCCTCTTTGGAGAACAGTGTGGAGACTCCTCAAGAAATTAAAAATAGAATTTCCCTATGACCCTGCAATAAGCTCTCTTATTTGAGAAGGTTTTACTCTTTGGTGGAACGGAAGAGTAACTGGCTTGTTCATCAATTGAGCTAAAGAAATTTGCTATAATATGAAATAGGTGTTTAAGAAAAATAAAGAAGTAATTAAAGAGCATTTTCAAGGTATCCATATTGACATTTTTCCCTCATTACAGTAATTTCTTGGGGCACCTGGATAGCTCAGTTATTTGGGTTTTTGACTCTTGACTTCAGCTCATGTCATGGTGTCTGGGTCCTGAGACCAGCCCGGAGTCAGGTTCCTCACTGACCATGGAGGCTGCTTGAGATTCTCTCTCTCCCTCTCCTTCCACCCCCCAACTCCTGCACATGCCCACTCTCACTCTCTCTCTCTCCAAAAAATAAATAAATTAAAACAAAATAAGATAAAATTTCTTTCACCAGAAGACCTCTTGCCGAGGAACAAAGACCAATTTTTAGCTCAACCTAATTTCTTGGAAGGGTGTATTATAGCAGCAGTGACTCAGTTTCCTTATATGAAATAACCCTTGCACTAGCTTTTAGATAATTCAGACAAGGAATTTTCTTTTAAAGAACTTATTTATTTGACAGACAGAAATCTAAAGTTGGCAGAGAGGCAGGCGGGGGGTGGGGGTGGGGGAAGCAGGATCCCTGCTGAGCAGAGATCCTGATCTGGGGCTTGATCCCAGACCCAGAGATCATGACCTAAGCCGAAGGCAGAGGCTTTAACCCACTGAGCCACCCAGGCACCCCAGACAAGGAATATTTTTAAGTTGACATTCAGCTAGAGATGACAAAATAGTTTTAGTACTCATTTCTATCTAGTGGAATTGATTCTCTGGATAAGATAGTTTCCCCCATGACCTTCAGTAGCTCAAAAGATGTTTTTTTAGTTACCATCATTGATGTTGATAACACAATGTGGCTAGATAGAACATAATGGGTTCTCTGATCCTAGCTGGGAACCATCATTTTAATTTGCAATATAGTTAATAAATTATCATATTGTGTTATATCACATGATAATTGGCAAACCTAAGGGTTTTTTTTTCTTTTTTTTGAGAATTTCAAGAGAAACTTATGTTGAATGGCCCAAGACGACCAAGTGTGTTTTGTTTTCTTTGTTATGATATCAACAGCATTCCCAACACAGAATCATTACAGGCACAATGTCCAAATGGCTTTCCCCCCTTCCCATCTCCCTTTTGTTCTTCCCATTCTGTGCTAGGGAATGGTTAACTGTTCCAGATGGAGAAAAGCGTCTCCAGGGTAACCAACAAGGATATGGTTGCCTCAGGCCTCCTTTGTAAAGCTTGGGAATCAGAGAATGATTCCTTCTCAACCCTGTCTTGTTTTAAAGGTGCTTTGTTAGAATAATATCTCAGAACATTAGCCATTCATTTAAAAAATACTGGAGTAGAAAATAAGATGTGAGTATAACCTACTTCATTTTATTATAGTTCATTTATCTTCTGAATTATATGAACATACATTAATATATGAGCTGCACACAGAAAAGATGTAATAAAAGAATAATCCAGGGTTTTAATGCTCATTGGGAGTTCTTTTCCATGTGGATCATTATCTATAATTAGTAAAAACTGAACTATCACTCTAAACATGAAAATCTATGTTTAGAAGAGTAATACGCCTACATGGTCCTCCATGCCATAACCTGTACCTTTCCTATCTCAATCATTTGAAATTTGTAAATGGCAGGCCATAGCCCAGTGATTTTTCTTAAAGGTAGTCAAGGGAATCAGTGAAGCATTGTAACATTAGAGCCTAAGACCTTTACATGGTTCTATTTGCGGATCTTTCTCTCATTTGTGGATTGTTTTCATTGTAGAGCATATAAAGACATCTTTTCTAACGTCCATTCTTCAACTTTTTGCTTACACTTTCACATGTGGCCTTCTTTTCTCACTTTCACATGTGGTCCATTTCCTGGTTAGTAGTAAATGAGGCAGAGAGGACTATGAGTATTATTTCCCTGCCAGATATTCTGGAAGACTTCATACTCACACCTGTAGGCTTCAATGCCCATTTCTGGCTTTCAACATGGTATGCAGAGGGGAAAAGGGCAGGGTTTAGCAAGAAGCAGCTTCTCCAACACCTGTCCACCAATTACAGCCTCATGTACATTATTTTGTAAACCATTTTCATTTTCTTTGTGGGTTTAAAGTTTTACTGGTCTGCTTTGGTAAGAGAACAAAGTTTACATGAAGTACTCCTACTTAGGAGCCTTCTCTCAACACCCAGCAGTATCTGAATAATGGAGGATTCCTTGCCATATTCATCATAATCTTTCCCATTATAACCTTAACCATGACCTTGGCTTTTGAAAGCTAAGCTCTTTATAGTTTTGCTTTATTTTCAGAACTACTAAATGGAAACCACAGAAAACCCCTTTGAGTTGTTAGTTATTGAAACCTTCATCTACCCTTTAAAAAAAAGGTTAATACTGTTTTGAGTGCATAAAACAAAAAGATCTAAGTACAAACTTTTTTCCATTGATAGTATGGAAATTGCATTAATAACCAAAAAGTATTGATGACTAACCTCATTTTCTGCTAGATTCACTCTGAGCAGGTTCTCAGAGTAAAGTCAGGGAGCATGCAGAGAGAGGAGGGAGGGGTCTTTGGACAAGAGGGGGTGGTGATCTTCCTGTGTCCCATGTTTAATACTGAGAGGTGAGCTCAAGCGGTCCTAAAACTGGGGTGCTAGGTGGCTTAGTGGGTTAAAGCCTCTGCCTTCAGCTCAGGTCATGGTCTCAGGGTCCTGGGATTGAGCCCTGCATCAGACTCTCTGCTCCGCAGGGAGCCTACTCCCCCCCGATCCCGCTTGCCTCTCTGCCTACTTGTGATCTCTGTCTGTCAAATAAATAAAATCTTTAAAAAAAAATAAAGAATGTGAACTTTCTTAAAAACAAACAGACAACAAAAAGAGGTCATAAAACTGTCAGTTCTTCCTTCTTCCTTCCCGCTTTTCCCCCTATTAAGTACATACAAACAATCCAGTCCTGGGCCACAGTGACTTAAACCAAGATGTGCCAGGACATCCCTAGACAATAGACTGTGACATACACTCTGAACTCTTAGAAGTTAAATAAATATTAAAATACATTTATGGTACGTACTGATTTTTCTTTAGCTCCAAAATCAATCAAACTAGCTAAGGCCAGTCTTCATGGTTGGTTTACAATGTAAAGATGCCCATTCCACAGGAATCCCCACTGCTGGCAAGAAACCTATCACATTCACTCAGTGAGAACACCAATGGCGTGATTGTTGTAGAGCAGCTGCAGGACCTAAGAACTGTCATCCCATGTACACTGTGGGGCCCCATCCCACATTTACTGAATCAAAAACTCTAGAGATGGGGCCATGTGAGCTCATTTTCAAATTCCATGTGTTGGCAAACTGAAAACTTGTGGTAATTTTTATCATCAGCAGATACTGATCAAATGACCAAATGAATGTAAGATTGTTCACAGAAACAGCTGTAATAACCTGAAACTGGAAAGGCCCCAAATATCTGTAAGCTAACAACGAACACATTTCACGGCCTTCATTCCCTGCAATGCTATAGCACCGTAACAGTGAGCACATAAAGCTACATTCAGCGGCGCAGGACCCTCGCAGACCTACTAGCAAGCAAAGGGGCAGGACCAATACAGTGTGAATACATATATACATAAAACAGTTCCTTCATGCACATTAGGAAAACAGCTCAACTCTGAGCAGACTCATCCCCACAGGCACGGAACTTGGCACCTTCAAAAAAAAAAAAAGAAAGAAAGAAAGAAAGAAAAGCAGAAAAAACAAAATACCCCTTTTCAGATGGCTGGTCCTGGGCCAAGCCACACAGTTGGCTCAGTGGAATCCGGCTGAACAGCAGCTCTTTTCTGCCCCTGTGGCCAACATTCTTTGTGCATTGCAAACTCAAAGTAAACAAGTCAAGTTCTTTATCCTCTCTATGCCTTGGTGTCGCAAACCAGAACAATAAGATTGTCGGGCTGGATGAGTTTCAATTTTCATCCACATTTGATATTTCAGAAGTCATTTTAAGTCATTAAATGCTCTTCTGTGGGGAAGAACCCTGTTCCAAATCCAGAATTTGAAATCTAATTTACCAATGCAATGAAGTTGTACAGACAGGGACAGTCGAATTAGAATTCCCTACAATACAGTTTGTAGAATGTGGTTTATGTAGGAAAATTCTTGGTGTTCCTAATGACTAGATCACAAGTAAGCATCTGGAGCCAAACTCTCTTGGAATGCAGAGCCTGCCTCTATCAGGTCAGCACAATGTAGAGGCTCACCTGCCTGGGAGCCTGGAATGGTCCAAGTATCAAATTCCGCCAGGCCAGCCTGCACCCAATATTCCCTAGAAGCTGAGTGTGAAGAGGCTGCTCACTTCATTTAGCTTCCAGTAAACCAACTTTAGAATAAGCAGGCTAACATGGTCTCTGGGTCACTGCAAAGATATTCCAAGTTAAAACTTAAAGCACGAGTGGAAGCTGTTTGTGCACTGTAAGGCATCATACCTGGGAGAAGCACTGTGGGGTAGATGTTTATAGAATAATAACTAAGAAGCACTATTAGAAAGGATCCACTATTATGTGAATAAAAGATTACCAGGGGTTGTTCTTTCTGCCATATAATAGGCACAATTCCTCATTAAGATGCTGAGTCAATATAACATTTTCTTTTTCAAAAAGTGTTTAGCAGTAGTTCATTGTCAAACTTAGTTCGGACTGTCCAAATACCCAAGTATTTACGCACACAGCCAATGAGTAAGCAACCTCATGGCACTACTTATCATTTTTTTCCCCCTTAGTTTTATAGATTGTTAATGTCCTTCAGAAGTCTATTGTCTTCTAGTATCTGATGAGATAGGAGAGAAGCTACTATGATGGGACAAATGGTAGCCCCATTTCCCACAAACCCATGTCAAAATATCCTAGCCAGCTAAATACAGGTGTTATTTGCAATTATCCTTAAACTTGTTACAGTGCTGCCTATCTTCCTTTCCTTCTTTCTTTTCTTTCTTTCTCTTTCCTTCCTGACTCTCTCTTCCTTTCCTTCTCCTTCCCTCCTTCTTCCCATGGATATAATTATGCATAGGCCGACCTCAGAAATGGCTCAAAAGGCCTAACTTTGGGCCTGTCTGGGGTGTTAACATGCCTTCCTCACTAAGCTTAGTCATTTCTAATTTTTTATTTAAAGCAAGCAATATGGGACTATTCCTTTAACTTGAGCACTTAGAGACCAATATAGGTTATAAATTACCCTAATTTCACTTGTTATCTCTCATGGACTAGGAAGGCCAAGGAGAGGAAGAGAGACCCGGGGGTGGGGCAGAGTGGACTGATAGTGGATGATGCAGCCGTCAGAACACATATGAGATTTATGACTCCGTTCACCATTTTTTAGGGTGCCACAGACCATGCCCATATAATATTTAGAATAATAACATCAAAAATCACTCATCACAGACAACCATTACAAATATAATGATAATGAAAAAGTGTGAAATATTTTGAAATACTGAAATGTGACAGAGACACCAAGAGAATAAATGTTGTTGGGAAAAAAAGCACCAGGAGATTTGCTTGATGCATGTTACCCCTTTCCTTCAATTTTAAAGAAATGCATTATCTGTGAATCACAAGAAAGTAAAGTGCCACAAAATGAGGTATGCCTATATTTGATTCATAGAAATTCCAGAAGAGGAGAAAGGTCAGAATGCACATTTAAAGCAATAAGGGCTGAAAATTTCCTAAACCAAGGAAAAGAAATGAACACCCAGATTTTTGGAGGCTCAAAAAATTCCAAATGGGTAGAACCTGAATTGGGATATAACAAGATACATTATAATTAAACTGACAAAAGTAAAAAATAAAAAATGAATTTTAAAAGCAGCAAGAGAAAACTTACATGGGGGGGGTTCTATAAACCAGTTGGCAGATTTCTCAGAAGTTATTATGCCAGGAGAGAAAGGGATGATATATTTGAAATATTGAAAGAAAAAAATAATGGCAACCCAAAATTCTATACTTAGTGAGACTTTCCTTCAGAAAATGAAGGGGAGGAATAAAGACTTTTCCAAACAAAAAAGGCTGAGGGAGTTCATTACTCTAGACCTGCCTTATGAGATGGTTCTTTGAGTGGAAGAAAAACAAAAACAAAAATGATAGCATAAGAAGCACTGGCAATGGTAGATATATAAACTGAAATTCTATAACATGATAATGGTGATGTACAATACACTGAAAGTATAATTTGAAAATTAAAAAATGAATGAGTGAAAACAACCATGACCACAATAATCTTTTATTAGTCATACAATATCAAAAATATGTCAACTATAACCACAATAACCTAAAATATGAGGGGGAGAAGTAGTAAAAGTATAAAGTTTAGGAATTCCATAGAAATTGAGTTGCTCTCAGCTTAAAATAGAATGTTATACTTTTAAGATACTTCATGTAAGCCTCATGGAAACAACAAGGGAAAATCATATAGCAGTTACACAAAGGAATATGAGAAGAAAGTCAAAGCATAGAGATACAAAAGACATTGAACTATGATCAAAGAAAGCAGGATAAGAAACAAGGAACAATGGATTTACAAAGCAACCAATAAATAATTAATAGCCATTATAAATCGTTACTTACAAATAATTACTTTAAATGTAAACATTAAATCCTCCAATCAAAACACAGAATTTCTGAAAGATAAAATAAGATCCAATGTTTTGTGGCCTAAAGAGACTCAGTTGAAATTTAAACACACACAGACCAAGAAGGAAGATGGATGAAGACATGTCAAGCAAATGGTAACCAAAACAACAATAACAACAACAACAAAAAACCACAAGGCAGGAATAGCTATACTTGTATCAGACAAAATAGACTCTAAACTGAAAATGGAAAAATAGACCAAAAAAGGCCATTATATTGTCATAAGGTGGTCAGCCTATCAAGATCTATGAACTGTATCTATATTCCCAACATCGGAGCAACTACATATATACAGTGAAAACTAACAGAGTTAGAAGGATAAATAAATAGCAATACAAAGATAATGAGAGACTTTAATGCCTCACTTTCAACAATGGATAAACCACCGGACAGAGAATCAAGGAAACAGAGGATTTGAATAACAATGCAGAGTAAACAGACCTAGCAGACATGTACAGAACTTTCTGTTCAACAACATCAGAATACATAGTATCCTCAAGAACACATGGAACATTTCCCAGGTAGACCATCTGTTAGTCCATAAAACAACTCTGTCAATTCCAGAAGAATGAACTCATACTAAGCATCTTCTCTGACCACAGTGGCATCAAAGTAGAAATGAGTAACAAACCTCTTCTTGGAGGTTGGAAAATTCATAACTGTATAGAAATTAAATAATACTCTCATGAATAGCCAATGGATCAAAGAAGAAATGAAAGGGGAATGAGAATACTTTTTAAGAGAAGTAAAATGAGGGGCACCTGGGTGGCTCAGTGGGTTAAAGCCTCTGTCTTTGGCTCAGGTCATGATCTCTACTTGTGATCTCTGTCAAATAGATAAAATCTTAAAAAAAAAAAAAAAAGAGAGAAGTAAAATGAACACATGGAATGTTCCAAACTTATAGAATGTTGCAAAAGCATTTCTTTCTTTCTTTCTTTTCTTTTTCTTTTTTTTTTTTTTTAAGATTTTATTTATTTATTTGACAGAGAGCAAGAGAGGGAATACAAGCAGGGGGAGAGCAGAGGGAGAAGCATTTTCCTGCTGAGCTGGGAGCCAGTCCTATGTGAGTCTCGATTCCAGGACCCTGGAATCAGATGCTTCCAGATGCTTCCAACTAAGCCACATAGACCCCCCTTCAAAAGTATTTCTAAGAGGGAAGTACATAAACAGTAAATGCGTAGGAAGAATTTAAGAAGCCAGGAATATTCCAAGTAAGCAACCTAAGGTTACACTGCAATGGAGAAATAACTAAATAAGCCAAGCTTAGCTGAACAAGTAATGGAGACCAGAGCAGAAATAAATGAAATAGAGAACAAGCAAAAAACCCTATATAAAAGATGAACCAAATTCACCATTGGTTCTGGGAAGAACTTAACAAAATTGACAAAATCTTAAATAGACTAAGATAGGTAGACTAATCAAAGCAGAGAAAGAACCCAAATTATAAATTTATAAATGAAAAAGGAGACATGACAACTGATAGCACTGACATAGAAAGGATCATAAGAGGCTACTATGAACAACCACATGCTGACAGACTGGACAACAAAGAACAAATGTGAAACTTCTTATAAATATACAACCTATACAATCTACAAAGTTTTGAAAGAAATAGAAAATCAGAATAGACCAATTACTAGGGAAAGGAGTGCAGCAGTAACCAAAACCCTACTGACAAAGAAAAGCCCATCACCAGATGGCTGGTGTATTTTACCAAGGACTTGAAGAAGAATTAGCCCCAATCCTTCTTAGATTCTTCCAAAATTTAAAGAGGGAGTACCCACAAAGTCATTTCACAAGGCCAAGATTACCTTGCTACCAAGTCCAGTTAAGGACGATGCCAGGAAAGAATACTATAGACTAATATTCCTGATGAATATGAGTGAAGAAATTCTCAGAAAAGTAGTAGGCAAATGAATTCAGTAGTACAGTTAAAAGACCATTCACCATGATCGAATGGATTTATCCTGGAATACAAGAATGGCTCGACATAAACAAATCAACCAATGTATTATTTCATATTAAGAGAAAAAGGGTCATATGATCATCTCAAAAGACACAAAAAAACTATTTGAAAATATTCAATACTTATTCATAATAAAGTAATCCTAACAAAAAAGGCATAGAATGAATATATAAGAACATAATAAAAGTCCCATGATAAGCCCACAAGTAATATCATCTTCAATGGTAAAAGACTGAAAGTTTTTCCTTTAAGATCAGGAACAAGGAAAGGCAGCTCACTCTCTCCACTCCTACTCAACATAGTACAATATGTTTTAGATAGAGCAGTCAGTCAAGGAGAAGAAATGAGAGGCATGAAAACTGGAAACAAAAAAGAAAAATTATTTTTATTTTCAGCGGACATGCTTCTATTCCTAGAAAATCCTTTAAAAAAATCCTCAAGATTCCACCAAAAAACTATTATAACTAGTCAGCAAGTTCAGTTATACTGCAGAAAGAAAATCAACATACCCAAATCAGTTGCATTTCTACACACTAACAACTAATTATTTCAAAAAGAATTTTTAAAAAATCCCATTTATAATAGCACACTTAAAAATACTTAGAAATGGGATGCCTGGGTGGCTCAGTTGGTTCGGCTCAGGTCATGATCCCAGGGTCCTGGGATCGAGTCCCACATCAGGCTCCTTGCTCAGCAGGGAGCCTGCTTCTCCCTCTGCCTCTGCCTGCCTCTCTGTCTGCTTGTGCTCACTCTCTCTGACAAATAAATAAATAAAATCTTTAAAAAAATACTTAGAAATACATTTAATCAAGGATATGAAAGATTTCTACTCTGAAAACAGGAAGACACTGCTAAGAGAAATAGAAGGCAGTGTAAATAAAAAGGAAAGATATCCATGCTCATTAATCGGAAGAATTAATATTGGTAAAATGTCTCTACAGCTAAAAGCTATCTACAGATTCAGTGCAACCCCTATCATGATTACAAAGACTTTTTTTTACAGAAGTAATAAAAACCTGTCGTCCGATTTATATAGGACCATAGAAGACCCTAAATAGCCATGCATATTTTAAGAAAGAAAAACAAAACAGGAAGTACTACACATTCATTCAAGCTACATACAAAGCTGTAATAATGAAAACAATATAGTACTGGCATAAAAACAAACAAGTAGACTAATGGAACTGATTTGAGAGCCCAGAAATAAATTTATATATATATAATCAACTAATATCTGATAAGGGAGTCAAAATTACTCAATAGAGGGAGGGAAACCATCTGAGACTCTTAATCTCAGGAAACAAACTGATGGTTGCTGGAGGGGAGGGGTATGGGAGGAATGAGGTGGGTGGCTGGGTAATGAACATTGGAGAGAGTATATGCTATGGTGAGGGTTGTGAATTGTGAAAGATAATTCAAAGACCTGTACCCCTGAAGCAAATAATACATTATATGTTAATAAAAGATTTTTAAAAATACAAATCAATTATTCAATGGAGAAAAAACTGGATATTTACATGCAGTAGAACTTCCAATGCACACAAAAGAAACTTGACCCCTATCTCACACCACGACACCAAGTAAAGACCTGAAAACATAAGACTCATAGAAGAAAACACAGAAATAAAGATCCTGGACTTGGGTCCTGGTAATAGTGTTTTGGACAGCACATGAAAAGCACAATCAGCAAAAGCAATAAAATGAGGTGGGACTACATCAAACTAAAAAGCTTCTGCACAGCAAAAGAAACCATCAACAAATGAAAAAGACCTATGGAATTGGGAAAATTATTTATAATCATCTACCTACTTAGGGTTTTATATTCAAAATATACAATTAATTCAAACAACTCAAAAGCAAAAAAACAAAAACCAAAAGAATTCCACCTCCAATATAAATTGGGAAAAGGACGGGGTGCCTGAGTGGCTCATTGGGTTAAAGCCTCTGCCTTCGGCTCAGGTCATGATCCTGGGGACCTGGGACCGAGCCCCACGTTGGGCTCTCTGCTCCGCAGGGAGCCTGCTTCCTCCTTTCTCTCTCTTTCTGCCTGCCTCTCTGCCTTATTGTGATTTCTGTCTGTCAAATAAATAAATAAAATCTTTAAAAAAAATTGGGAAAAGGACATGAATTGATATTTTTCCAAAAAAAGATATATGAATGATTAAGAGGTACAAGAAAAGATGGTCAATATAACTAGCCATCAGGGAAATTCACATTAAAACCACCATAAAATATCACCTCACATTTGTTAGAATGGACACCATCAAAAAATAAGCAATAAAAATGTTGGTGTGAATGTGGAGAAAGGAAACCCATGTGCATTATTGGTGGGGATGAAAAAGTATAACGACTGTGGAAAATAGTAATGGTGTTACTCAAAATTAAGTACAGAAGCACCATATGATCCAGAAATTCCACTTTTGGAATTGAAAACACCAACTCCAAAAGACATCTGCACTCCATGTTCCCAGAAGCTTTATTTTACAAGAGCCAAAACATGGAAACAACCTAAATGTCCATTAATAGCTGAATATATAAGGAAGCTGTCATGTGTTTATACAGTGGAATACTCTTCAACTATAGAAAAATAAGGAAATCCTCCCATTTACAACATGATGGACCTTGAAAACATCATACTAAGTGAAATAAGCCAGAGAAAGTCATTATCTGCAGGATCTCTCTTGAATGGGCAATCTAAAACTAAACTATAAATAAATTAAAAAAAAAAACAAAACCGAAAACACCACACTCATAGTAGAAGATAGTAGATTTGTTATTCCCAGCAGAGGAGTATATGGGGAGGAGGAACTGGAAAAATGTCTTCAGAAAGTCCCAGCTTCCAGTAATAGGATAAAAGAGTAATGGAGGTGTAATGTACACGGTCACTAGGGGTAACACTGCCCTATGATATACAGGAATATTTTAATTTTTGCTTTTTAAAAATATTATTTATATGAAAGAGAGAGAGACTGTGTGCACAAGCAGGGAGAGGGGCAGAGAAAGAGGGAAAAGCAGGCTCCCCGCTGAGCATGGAGAATGATGCTGGGCTCAACCCCAGGACCCTGGGATTATGACCTGAGCCGAAGGCAGGCATCCCTATAGCAATGTTTTTAAAAGAACAGATCTAAGAGATTTCATCACGCAAACACATTTTTTTCTTTCCCTTTCCGTGTATCTATATGAGATGATGAATGTGAGCTAAACCCATTGTGGTAATCATTTCACAATATATGTAAATCAAACCACTATGCTGTATACCTTAAACGTACACAGTGATGTATCTCCATTATTTTTCAGTAGAAGTGGAAAAAAATAACACAAAAAAGAGAAACATATGGTGCACTGGCATTTAAAAAGCAACAACAACAACAACAAAAAACGTAAGCAACATATAATCCACAGAGTAAGAAAAACATAATTCAGTGCTTGAGGCTAAAATAACTAAGAAGGAGTTCATATACTCTAGGTCACTGATAGGTAGAAATAATTTGCATCATCATAGGTAGAAATAATTTGTCAATGAGAAATTCTCAAGTTCCAAGTTAGAAAACATAGTCCTTTCTGCAAGATCAACGAGACCATATTGGGAGGAGGGTCAAAACCAAGCCATATGCAAAAAGGTAAGTCTCTCCATGCAGTTCCACCTGTGTAAAAAGCAAACATCAAAGCCTTTAACTGTGGTATGTTCATTCGTTATGCTGGAAACAGTGAAGTTTTTTGCTGAAGAATTGCTCCTCGCTGAAATCACTAATACCGAACACATGATGACAAATAAGTAAGATAAAAAACAGTTAAGACCAGATGGAGGCAGAGCACACATCATTCTGTAGTTTGAAGATAAAGGAGCTTAAACTTTTAGAATCATTAATCTGCTTGGTTTTTTAAAGTCTTTTTGCCAATATAACTGAACAAAAGAATAAATGCACAACAATAATGAGGACAGCTTTTACATGCTTCCCCTTTGTTTAATTTTTATCGCATTTTTGATGCATTGCCAGAATTTTGGTTTTGATGTTAATGTGGAGTGCTCCGCATATTGAAATTCTCCTTTGATTATGGCAAGAACTACCTAATTTCCTCTAAGAAGCGAATCGTTGGCAGCACCCAGTTTGTTTTAACCTTAAACTTCTAACAAAGAGGTACTCCTGATCATGTTTAAGGCCTTTCTTGCCCTCTTTCCTATCTCTTCACGGCCCTGCAGGTCAAAACCGAAGACGAGAGATTAAGTCAAAATTGCTAAATCCATTTATAATTAAGGGATTTTATGTTTTGCTCTGTGTTCTCTCTGAAATGCTCATCCAGCACACCTTTGCAGGGCTGGCTATTTTTTTTTTTTAAAGATTTTATCTATTTATTTGACAGAAAGAAAGAGAGAGGGAACACAAGCAAGGGGAGCAACAGGCAGATGGAGAAGTAGCAGGGAGCTCGACGTAGGGCTCAAGATCATAGCACCCTCGGATCTTGACCTGAGCAGAAGAAGGCAGAAGCTTAACCGAGTGAGCTACCCAGGTACTGTGGACTGGCTGTTTCTAAACATTCACTTCAGCATGCAACATCACATCTCCAGAAAAGCTTTGCTTAACCATCCCGTCACTACTCCTTACTTAATCTTTGTCATAGAATTCTGCTTTGTTTACCTTAATGATCAAGAAATACAGACTTCATTTCCACGATTCTCTGTTATTGTCCGCTTGCTTCCACCAGACTATAAGCTTCACAAGAAAAGACATCTAACCTCTTGTATAAATTTCTTTATCTCCACTGCCTGGAACACCACCCAGCATGAATGGGTGCACAATAAATACATCTAGTCAAAGAATGTGTGCATGGATGCACACATGTACCACCAGCAGCCATTTTGTCATGTTAAGCAGGAGAAGTGAAACAAGGTATGGTGAAATGGTAGCCTGATCCGCTTCATCTTAATCCTGGCTCTTTTTTGAAAATGCATGAATAATTGGACAATTTGTGAACAAAAGAACAAAGTAGTGATTCTTAGGACTTCTAGATTCCCGAAGAAAGAATGTCATGTTATGACACATGCTCATCAAACATATGAGAAAAACAATTGAGGAAAATAATAGTTAATGTAAATTCATGGATAACCCTATCCTTCAGTGATATAACCCCTGAAAATTTCAGTCTCCACTAGAGTTTGAAAGTATAAGCCCTTGGGGCACCTGGGTGGCTCAGTGGCCCTGCCTTTGGCTCAGGTCATGATCTCAGGGTCTTGGGATCAAGCCCCACATCTGGCTTTCTGCTGGGCAGGGAGCCTGCTTCCCTCTCTCTCTCTCTGACTGCCTCTCTGCCTACTTGTGATCTCTCTCTCTCTCTCTCTGTCAAGTAAATAAATAAAATCTTTAAAAAAAAAAAAAAAGAGGGGCGCCTGGGTGGCTCAGTGGGTTAAGCCTCTGCCTTTGACTCAGGTCATGATCCCAGGGTCCTGGGATTGAGCCCCGCATTGGACTCTCTGCTCAGTGGGGAGCCTGCTTCCCCCTTTATCTCTGCCTGCTGCTCTGCCTACTTGTGACCTCACTGTGTCAAATAAATAAATAAAATCTTAAAAAAAAAGAAAGAAAAAGAAGGAAAGCAAGAGATGAGATCTTATTATCTCATTAAGTCTTAGTTCTACCACTCAATACCTTGGTGTACTTGTGCATGTATTTTAGTCTTATTAAATTTTAGGCTTTGTTTTTCCCACATATAACTTCATAAGGTTAGCATCAAGACTGATTAAGATAAAGAATGTAAAATGTAAAATGCTTCCTGCATAGCCAGGCATAGCGAAGTTCAATAAATGTTATTGTTGTTAGTGGTGTCACTGCTCATAATTAAACTCACACACAGAAAATTCTGTGAAGTTGCAATAATTGGGGTTATCTGTCTCCACCTTTCGGTGCTACACTTTTTTCAACTGATCTGTCATGGTAACACCTTCACATTAACCAGGGTAAATTTAACTTTATTACGCTATGGTATTCCATTTTGGGAACACCCAAAGGTTTTTTATCATCATGTCCATTGTTGAATATTGTTTCATTCATTCTTTTAAAGGGTACCAGACTGATAAACCATAGATATAAAAGAATATCACTTGTTTAAACAAGAGCAAGTTAAAATGATAGCATGCACTTTACTACTGTTATGGTTAAAATGTAGAATGGGGACTTAATTGTCCCCAAAGAAACAAAAGAGTACTTCAGGTACCACTACTGATATTTCAAGGATATAAGCAGGATACATCTGAAGTCCCACAGAGGAAAGACCTCAGATCACAGGGGACTAAATCCTCTACCAGAAATTTGGATATAGGTCACTGGGTATGGATTTAGAACTAAAGTCTTAGTGTTAGGCAAAAGACATCAATGCTGGCCCAAAATGTGAGTGTAATCTCTTAAACCTAAAACCATTTAGCTACTCTGGTACTATGGTGGCAATGCAGAGGGAAAAGTGGAAAAGTAGAAATATTGGCCTCCAGACACTTGTACTCAATCTGTCACAGAGGGGCAAGATACATTTCTGTTGACTTTGCAGGCTTGACTTGCTGGGGGGAACTAGAGGTGACTGTCCCTGGCCTGAACTACATGCAGAAATCTCAATAGTAACTAAGTTCCTACAGACGTGCAGGGTCTGCACTAGTCAGTCTTTGATTGGCTGGCTGTGGCACACACCACCTCAGTGGGTTTTCCAGCTCCCCCAGTTCATCAGCAAACCTCTGAGGTTACCCCCAGAACTCTTCCTGTAGCATCTCAAGATTCTAAGTCATGAGTGGCAAACCTAGAGTAGTCACTCTCACCAGCTGGTACACAACCTAATGGTGGACCATAAGGACTGTTGGCTAGGTATCCATTTATGAAAGCTAAAATACTTTCTTTCATTCTTCCACATAAATATCATGTATCCTTTTATTAAAAAAATATTTTATTTATTTATTTAGAGAAAAAGTAAGCCTGAGCAGAGGGGAAGGGCAGCGGAAGAGGAGAAGGAGAAGCAGGCTACCTGCGGAGCAGGGATCCCCATGTGGAAATTGATCCCAGGACCCCAGGATCATGACATGAGCTGAAGGCAGATGCTTAACTGACTGAGCCACCCAGGCATCCAAATATCATGTATTCGTAAAGGCTCAATTTCATACATAGGAGTAAAGGAGTATTTACTAGCAATTTGTTATCCTTAATACATTACTACTACTGGGAGGGAACACATGTTGAATTTCTTCTCTGTATCAGGTACCACTTGTTTGTACACTGATCAAGTTAACCTTTATGTCAACTCAGTTAAGAAAGGATTTTTATTAGCCCAGATTTCTCAAACAAGAAACAAACTCAGAGGTTAAGTGATTTGCTCAAGGTTATAAAAGTGTTGGAGCTAGGATTTTAACCTTCAACTATTAAAATGTAAGAAATATGGCATTTACTAAAATAAACTTTAAAAAACTGCAGTTTTTCTTTTAACTTTTATCATATAAAAAGATGTGGTCTTGGGGCACCTGGGTGGCTCAGTGGATTAAGCCTCTGCCTTCGGCTCAGGTCATGATCCCAGGGTCCTGGGATCAAGCCCCACATTGGGCTCTCTACTCCAACAGGAGCCTGCTTCCTCCTCTCTCTCTCTGCCTGCCTCTCTGCCTACTTGTGATCTGTCTGTCAAATAAATAAATAAAACCTTAAAAAAAAAAAAAAGAATGTGGTCTTTAAGACTTTTCCCCCCATCGCTGGTGCAGCTACTCTGGAAAACAGCATGGAGGTTCCTCAAAATGTTGAAAATAGAACTGCCCTATGACCCAGCAATAGCACTACTGGGTATTTACCCTAAAGATACAAATGTAGTGATCCAAAGGGGCACGTGCACCCGAATGTTTATAGCAGCAATGTCCACAATAGCCAAACTATGGAAAGAACCTAGATGTCCATCAACAGATGAATGGATCAAGAAGATGCGGTATATATACACAATGGAATACTATGCAGCCATCAAAAGAAATGAAATCTTGCCATTTGCGACAACATGGATGGAACTAGAACGTATCATGCTTAGCGAAATAAGTCAAGCAGAGAAAGACAACTATCATATGATCTCCCTGATATGAGGAAGTGGTGATGCAACATGGGGGCTTAAGTGGGTAGAAGAAAAATCAATGAAACAAGATGGAATTGAGAGGGAGACAAACCATAAGTGACTCTTAATCTCACAAATCAAACTGAGGGTTGCTGGGGGGAGGGAGGTTGGGAGAAGGGGGTGGGATTATGGACATTGGGGAGGGTATGTGCTTTGGTGAGTGCTGTGAAGTGTGTAAACCTGGTGATTCACAGACCTGTACCCCTGGGGATAAAATATATGTTTATAAAAAATAAAAAATTTAATAAAAAAAAAAGACTTTTCCCCCATCTCAGCTGGGAGGATAGGCTTCCTATCCAAGAATCCAACAGGCCAGAGATACAGAGCAAGAAGATGCAGACAGAATGTGCTTGTATTTCTACACACACTAGTGGCTATGGCAAGAGAATGGGGAAGTGATTCATATCTTAGAGGATGAAGGGAAATGTTATGCGAAGAGGATAAAGCAAAGAATGTAACAAGATGAACGCTTAAGGAAGCAGGAGCTCAGAGTGTTGATGTTTGGGGATTTTGTTCACATCCTAGTCTGTACTACTAGGGGGACACCTGGGAACAACATTCCCCTGTAGCTGAAAGGTGACTTAGGCCATGATTTCATATAGTGTCCGTCATCATCAGCCAATAAATTCAATAGGGTCAAAATGGCTCTCTCTCCCAAAGGTGCTGTTGTTATCTTGCAGACTAGGCAAGTTAGGCTACATAATATAGGGAGAGTTCCAATCATGGGAAAACTAGGGGCTTGACAATGAAAAGCATCTGAAAACAGGTAGCTGCTGGGAAATTTGGTACTAAACATTAATTAACCAAGTTGCCATGGTGATTATTTTAATTATAATTTGTTCCTGAAGTATTTTGGGACAGTACCTAATTATTTTTGAATATAATTTCCCAGTGTCCCAAAGAAAGAGTAATATTGAAACATTTAATAATACATATGATTTAGAAGTTGAATTAATAATGGTTATAGCCTAATAACATGTCTTAAGACCTGGCAACACTCTGAAAGTCTTTGTGTTTGTTACATTTATTGATTATGATTTAATATTATGGTTTAATATTATGAGAGAGGGTATTAAATAGTGTAAAATTAAAAATATTAATGGGGGCACCTGGGTGGCTTAACTTGGTTAAGTGGCTGCCTTCGGCTCAGGTCATGATCCCAGGGTCCTGGGATCAAGCCCTGCACTGGGCTCCCTGCTCAGTGGAGAGCCTGCTTCTCCCTCTCCCTCTGTCTGCCACTCTGCCTACTTATGCTCTCTGTCAAATAAATAAGTAAATCTTTAAAAAAAAAATCAATGAGTATAACTTTGGAAATAATTATCAAAGAGTTAATTGCTCTAAATTTTTTTCATCATTACTTTTGATAGCGAAGTATCAAGAAAGGTCTAACATTAACTGACACAGAAAAAATTAAGCAGGTTCAGTGTTCAATTCTACAAATTGTGAAACTCAGACCAACTACCACTGGCCAAATAATTTTTTCTAATTAAAAGACATATAAAAGATTATTTATTAACAAAAATTGAAAACTTTCATGTTTGATGTTACCATTAACATTTCATTTTTTTCCCCTATAGCTTAATTAAATATACAAGTAAGGTCTAAGAGGTAAAAAAAAAAATCTGTCACCATGTTATATTATTAACAAATTATATATCTGTCTTATTCATTATACAGATGATGCTGCATGAAACGCATTTCAGCTACCCAAGTCCATGCGTACACAGTTTTCTTTTACGGTAAATATGGATAGTACTGTCAATTTATTTTCTCAGCCATATCATGTTCTTAACATATTCTTCAACTTTATTGTAAGAATACAGTATATAATACATGTGATATGTAAAATGTTCTTGTCATCTATTTATGTTATCCAAAGAGTAGGCTATTATTAGTTAGGTTTCTGGGGGAGCGGGGAGCCCAAGTTATATGTGAACTTCCAACAGCCTAGAGGGTCAGCATCCCCAATCTCCATACTGTTCAAGGTTTTGAGCACACAAATTTTGTTTGACTCTTCTATTTTCTCTAGTACCTACAGCTGTGTCTGATATAAAACAAGCACCAAGTCATTAATTTATGTGTAACTTAATCCATTTAATGCAAACCTTATGACTTTTAGAGAGCAAGACAAAGAAAGAAGATATACAGAATTCCAGGACCTCTGATGACACATGGAACAGAGCTACCACCTGGCTGAGCCCTGCCTCAATTCCTGACCCACCAACGTGTCAGGTACAGAATAGACTGGTGGGTATTGTAAGCTGTTGTGTTTTGGGGTAGGCTGTCACTCTGTAAATCATAGGTAGAGCAAAGGTCCTTCTCTTCTAGTAGCCTTCGTGTGATCTGAATACCAAACATATTTCCCATTGCTTTAAGATGGCAACACAAGTTGCTATAAAAAGAGCTTTATGAAGAAAGATGAAATGGTTTTTCCCAAAATGTTTCAATAAAAAGTTTTAATAAGTGACTTCCTCTCCCCAGCAAAATAAACCAAAACCACCCCCACAAATATGTGTTATATTTTTTATCTATCTATATTAACAGATGTCAAAACAAAGGTAATGTTTCCTACAGGATATTTTCTGTAATTTTCTTGTTTTTGACAGTCTGCTTCTGGCACTGGTCTGAGCACTCAGAAATCATCAGATTTCCACACCATTTCAGTATGGGAAGAAGGTAATTTTGCTTCACGTTCTCAAAACACAGCATCACCTACTAAGGAAACCGATCTTTTGTGAGCAATGAAACACAGTTTGAATTAATGGAGACAATTTCTAATTGTTTCTTCTTACTCAGTTGATCTAATTGATATAAGATGCTTTCAGTGAGTTGAGACCCACCAGACAGAGTCCAGCAGCTTCTGTACATTCTTTTTATCTGCCCAGTACCCACACTGCCTTGGCTCCAGTAGGCCTGAGCTTAGACACATGCAGTGTTAGCATAAGTTCAGCCTCTGATTACCTTCTTGTGGCATATAGGTAGGGTTCACATTTGCCTCTGCGTACATGAGCTATGCTGTCAGCTAAGTAAAGACAAAGTCCTTACACCTTACACATATGTGCAGATGTAAAGATCATGGTATCTTCTGAGCAGAATCTGGGCACAGCTTTCTCCTAGTCAGCATTGTTGGCACAGCTGTACCAGAAGATAGAAAAGAAGAAGAGAAATTCTCTGTTACACATGGAGTTTAACTTTCCTTATCCAAGGTCTGGGGAGACAACATACAGCTGATGGATATGAATAGGTAGAGGCTACAGATCTATGAAAGCCAGCTACCTCACCCACAACTGCAGCACAGGGATGAGAATGCTCCTGTTTTCCATGAAGTATAATCTGTCCATTAGTCCATATAAACAGCCATGCGGTATTCATAGGATTCTAACTGGCAACTCCTGGAAGCTGTCCAAGCGTTTAATTTTTATTGTCCAATTCATAAAGTAAGTGCCCTTTCACGTTACTCATTTGTAACAATCCACCAGAAATTTTTCACTATTCTCTGGCATGCAATAAGAAGGTAATAAAAGCTAGTTATTGTGATTAATATTATTACAGTATTTACTCTATGGAGGACCTGGTAGAATATAAAAACGTGTAATTTATGGACCTGCCAATACAAGGTCTTGCAATCGAGCTGTGAAGACCAAACACAGAGGCAAAAAAATAAAAAAAAAAAATCAATATATTACAGGATGTTTAAAGAGCAAGAATAATGACTAAGTTATGGAAGGATTTCTGAAGAATGTAGTATTTCAGCAGGAACTGGAGGAATGACTAAGAGCTTAAAAAAAAAATAGAACTTATCCTGAGTTTACAAGAGAAACACAGGTGCCAACAACAAAGATTAGCAAACTTGAATGAATATATCATGGTCATTTTTGTGAGACCAGAAGTACAAATACAGTAACTTAAGTGTGTATCAGGGCCCGAAAGTTAAATATATAATTTAACAACAAGTGTGGAATGTGTCAAGGTCTTTGCTCATATTAGTCTTCCTACCTTGATAAATCCTTTTATTCTCTAGTCTGCAAGTACTGGATCTACATATGATAAAAGGAAATCCAACTTTATCTTATACCATACTCAAGCATCAACTCCATCTGAAGGCTTAAATATAAGATGCAAAATTATGAACTCCTAAAAGAAAACATAAGGAAAAGAGCTCCTTGATTCTGATCTAGGCAACATGTGTTTTGTTTTGTTTTGTTTTGGATGTGACATCAAAAGCACAGGTAATGAAAATAAAAATAGGCAAGTGGGATTTTATCAAAGCATATTTATGCAAATAACAGTATTCAACAGAGGTTAATTTCCAAAAATATTTAAGGAATTCTTACAACTCAAAAAGCAGAATCCAAACAACCCTCTTTTAAAATGGCCAAAAGATTTGGATAGACTTTTCTGCAAAGAAGCCACAGAAATGGCCAACCGATAGTTAAGAAGCTGTTCAACATCAAAAACCATCGGGGAAATGCCAATCAAAACCACAGCGAGATATCACCGTACACCAGTAAAGACAGCTACTATAAAAATGACCAAGGTAACAAATATTGGTGAGTTTGTGGAATTAAAGGAACCTCTTGTACACTTTTGGTGGGGATGGAAACCGTTACAACCATGAGGTATATTAGTATGGAAGTTCTTGCAAAAAATTGAAAATACAACTACCTTGTGATCCAGTAGTCCTACTTCTAGGTACACATATAAAGGAAATGAAATGAGTATCTAGGAGAAATCTGCACACCCATGTTCACTGCAGCATTATTCACAGAAGCCAAAGTATAAACATGAACTAAATATTCATCAGTGGATGAAAGGATTAAAAAAAAAAAAAGCACATAGAAGAATATTATTCAGCCTTAAAGGAGATCCTTCCATGCACAAGAAAGTGGATGAACCTGGAGGACACCGTGCTTAGTGAAATATGCCAGACAGAGAAAGATGAGTACTGCATCACCTCACATATATGTGAAATCAAAACCAATCAAATTCATAGAACCAGAGACTATCATGGCAGTTTCCAGGGACCAGAAGGAGGACATCGACTGATACTGGCTAAAGGATCCAAGGCTGCAGTTTGACAAGTTCTGGAGAGGTCACCTATAGCAATGTGATGCTAGTTAGCAACCATGTATTACACATTTGTCATTCACATACAGATTTACATACAGATCTGCTTAGATGGTAGATCTTGGAGGGTAGATCTTCAACGTTGTCAAAAAGAAGGAAAGACAAGTGGACTGAAGGAGGAGTGGAGGAAAGGAAGGAATGGAGAGGGAGAAAGAAGGAAAGAAAAGAAAGAAAGTGAAAAATAAGGAAGGGAGGGAGTGAGAATGCATGGAAGGAAGGAGGGAAAGAAAGAGAGTGAGAAAGAGAGGGAGGGAGGGAGGGAGGAAGGACAGCGTGGTATATACACACGATGGAATATTATTCAGCCATAAAAAGCAGGAAATCCTTGTAGTGCAACAGGGATGAATCTTGGGAACATTATGCTCAGTGAAGGAAGTCAGACACATAAGGAAAAATACTCAAGATTCCACTTATCTGAGATACATGTACAGAAGCAGAAAACAGAACGGTGGTCACCAGGAGCTGGGGAGTAGAAAGAAGTCAAGAGCAGCTTTCTAACGGATATGAAGTTTCTGTTCACATGATGAGCAAACTCTAGCTATCCTCTGTATATTGTGCTTACAGTTAAACATACTGCTTTGGAAAGCTCATGGCTGTTGCTAAAACCAGAATTTATCAGAACTCACTGTTGGTGAGGCCCTTGGCTAAAGTAGTGTAAGAAATGCTCATCTTTATGGGGACAAGAAGAAAAATGTATCACAATTTTACAAGCTAAAGATCATATTACATTCTGTTCATAAACAGAAACAACATACTGGTTTTCCCTCTTGAGAAATGTATTATTGTAAAAATCCATACAAATGTGATCAAACAATGGGTAAGAAGTGATATGTATACAAAGCTGCAAGATCCTAACAGATCGTTAGGCTGTTCTCATAAAATGATATCTAATAGGAGAGAAGGAGATGAACAGATCAGAAATTGATAGACTTTCATAGATAGCACTTATTATTCTGAATAATGAGCTTCTATTTTGCACTTGTTCTCACTTGCTAAGAAATAAATTAAACAATTGGAGGTAATTAATAACATGTGTAATTATGTATCATTTATGATTCAATGAAAAATGGTAACACATTAAACATCAAAATGAGAATGATTCATACTGTATCTGTCATATGTGAAAAACTGAATACACAAATTAATATGTTGTAGTCACAGATGAATGTTCTCCACTCATCTAGTGGTCACGTTTCCGTCCATAAGTTATCACAGTTGAGGATAAGAGCTCAAACTCAAGGCTTGGGAGAAATCTGAGACGATAATAAATCACAGTGAAACAAAAGATGCACTATAATAAATGGATGAGATGGTGGGGGAAAAAACTAGAATAAAGCCCTACATAGGACCTGTATTTTATTTTTTATTTAGTTTTTTAAAAGATTTTATTTATTTATTTGTTACAGAGAGAGATCACAACTAGGCAGGGAGGCAGGCAGAGAGAGAGGAGGAAGCAGTCTCCCTGCTGAGCAGACAGCCCAATGCGGGGCTTGATACCAGGACCCTGAGATCATGACCTGAGCTGAAGGCAGAGGCTTTAACCCGCTGAGCCACCCAGGGGCCTCTAGGACATGGTCTTTTAAAACATCAGTCCAAATAATAAAAAGAATAAAGAGAAAAAATTAGCAAAGCCATGTGACTGAGAGTAACTGATTAACACAAGGAAAATTGGGCCAAATAAAGAGCAAATCCAGCAGATAGAGATCACCCGGTGTGCACAAGGCACAGAAGTTGAGAACATGGAGAAGCTTTTACAAAGTTCCGTTAGTAGGAAAGTGGACTTTAGTACACTTAAGTGTAGCATGCTTAGCCCAGGAGAACCTTTTCGCAGCACGTTCTAGCTGCAGAAGGGAAGTTGTAATCATCTAAGAAAGCACTGTACCGATCTAACAGAATCAGGGGTAAACATCACTGAAATGAACAAATATGCAGAAATATAAATCCACATACTCTTAAGCCCAATATGTAAAGGGTTTTGCCAGCAAACCACAGAAGTATCACCCACATGGTACCTGAAATGGTGACATGGTACCTGAAATGAAAAAATGCCCTCAGGACCAAGTGCCCAGTAGATGACACAAGCTGTGTAGTGAAAAAGCACGCATGCACAGATTTCTTCATAAAATGTACCTATGATATGCCTCCACTTCCTTAATCCTGAGATTAAGGATATAAACATTAAAAATAATAAACAATGTTTAATGATAGATCTTCAAAATCACAAAGACACAGAGATAAATCATAGTAAATGAATGCTACTATACGCTGGGGAAAACCAGAATATTTAACACAGTATGTTTTCTTTAAGCCTTTGGTGTAGGAAATACAAGATTTCATTCAATAGTTTTGAAATATACTTCCCGAGCGGCTGGTGGCTCAGTGGGTTAAAGCCTCTGCCTTCGGCTCAGGTCATGATCTCGGGGTCCTGGGATGGAGCCCCCGCATAGGGGCTCTCAGCTCAGCGGGGAGCCGGTTCCCCCCCCCACCACGCCTGCCTCACCGCCTACTTGTGATCTATGTCTGTAAATAAATAAATGAAATCTTAAAATATATATATATACTTCCCAAGTGGGGGTTGACAACACAGAACCACCAGGCAATCAAGGAAGAAAAGGAATGATGTGTGTTGGTTTCATCCACCAAATGTTACAGTTAGGAGGTACTGCAAATGCTGCGTTATGCACAATGTTTAGAAGTTGTGTGGTTAAAAGCTGAATAAAGAGAAGTGAAGGAATAGGAACAGACCCACAGAAACAGTAAGGAATATGGCAAGCTTGGAAAGAATGACGTGGGGCACATCACAGAAAGCTCAAAAACCAGGTAGAGGTGTGGGTCCTCATGTTCCCAGTACTGAAGCAGGGTAATTTACTGAGAAGACAGCGGACCTTGATGGTTTCATCCTGTCTTTCTTTAGAGTTTTGCTCCTCATGCCTTGATTCAATAATATTTTCCAGTGGCACAGAGTCATAGCTTCTTGGTCAATGTCTATTCCTGGGTTTTATCAAAATTTAAACCCATTATGAAGGATACCAGTGACTGTACCAGAAGAACAGAGGAGAGAAGCATAACTTGAGGGACAGCCAACAAGGAAAGAGAACTCTCCTGCAAGCAGATGAGTCTGGATGCCCCACAAGCAGCACATGAACACTCCGAGGTACTCTCCCAGGGTGGGGACGGAAATTTTTCATAATACACTGTTTCATTTTTACAAGTTTGCAACCAATGGCTGATGTTAAATTTACAAAGTGCCTTTTTAACATCTATGGAGATAGAAATCATTTTTTTTAATTAATGCAGAGAATTATTTGAATAATTCTCAAATTCTTGGAAGAAGCCCCACTTCATTAAAAAGCATTCTAAAAAATGGTAAAAACCATTTGTAGTTGTCTGATATGTGCTCTTTTTGTTGGGTTTGGATGTCAATGTCATGAGGGCATCATCAAAAAATTTATAAAACTTTCCTTGCAAATACTTTAAATACCACTGAAATTTTTATTTCTTAGAAGTTTAATAGAATTGTCATTAAAACAACTGGGATTGTTGCTCTCCCAAAGAGTAGCTTTTCAACAATTTTCTCTGTTTTATTTATGGTGATTGGTGAGTTTGTATTTTGTCTTCTGAGGTCAGTTTTGGTAATTCTGTGTACTAACAAAGATATATTCTATTCATATTCTAAAATCTATTTCTGTAGTTAATCAATAGGATTGTTTTAACCAGCTTTTGTGTGCGTGTGTGTGCATGTGGTTATTTGATTAGCATTTCTCATTTTGTGATTTATGCTTTTTCTTTTTTTAATAATTTTTTTATAAACATATGATGTATTATTAGCCCCAGGGGTACAGGTCTGTGAATCGCCAGGTTTACACACTTCACAGCACTCATCATAGCACATCCCCTCCTCAATGTCCATAATCCCACCACCCTCTCCCTACCCACCTCCCCCCCACAACCCTCAGTTTGTTTTGAGAGATTAAGAGTCTCTTATGGTTTGTCTCCCTCCTGATCCCATCTGGTTTCACTTATTCTTTTCCTGCCCCAAACCCCTCACATTGCCTCTCCACTTCCTCATATCAGGGAGATATATGATAATTGTCTGTCTCTGATTGACTTATTATGCTATATGCTTTCTTTTTCTTTAGGTACTCTCTTATCTGAGGGTTTAGCATTCCCCTGCTCTGACCAAAGATCAAGGTCTTACATTACTTTATTAGTGCTTCTTTTTTTTGGGGGGGGGTCTAGTTTTTATTTGTTTCTACCCTTATTATGCTTTGTTATCCTTCCTTTGGATTGATTTTATTGTCCTAACTACAGTTGGTTGCTCAGTTCACTTATTTTCATTTTATTTTGTTTACCAGTATGGGCATTTCAGAAAATAAATGTTTACCTAAATGCTGCTTCACCTGTATCTAGGGCAATACCATAGCATGATTAAGAACCCCAACCCTGGATCTGAAATGTCTGGGTACAAATCCTATTTATTGTATTGACTAGTTGTACGATTAGGAAGCAATTCACTATGCCTTTCTGTGGCTCTATTTTCTCACTGATAAACTGTGGATGATAATAATTCCTTTACTGAATACTTATGAGGATTAAATGAGTTAATATTTAGAGCAAAAGCTGACACCTAGGAGGAGTTACAAAAAAAGTTTTGGAATAAAAGAGTTACATGACAAGATGTTTAGTCTCAACTTTAAATTGTATTTTGCTGAGTCACTAAAAAGGCTAGGCTTTAAGCTACATACAAAAGGTATGTCAAATTTCTAGATCTTAAACATAACCCAAAATCTAAGAAGAACATTGGGCCTGAGAGAAGTAGCTTGGACAAAGGATAACTTTCCTGATAACTATGATGCTATGGTTAGAGCCTGTGGAATAAAAAAGCAAAAATAACTGAATTTTATTTTTAAAAGATGGTAAAATAATTGGAATTTAGAACAAAAATTATGTTGCTATCCAGTATAAAAACAACTGTCAACTATCCCTTTTGGCAGTGGCATAAAAGAAACAAATGGATTAAAAAACAAATTTTATAAAACAAGTTTTCAAGTAGTAGCAACCCAGGACCATTATTCTTTATTCAGATGTACTTATTTCAGAGAGAAAGAGAGAGAGAGAAGACAAGCATGAGCAGGGGGAGGGGAGAAGCAGACTCCCCGCTGAGCAGGGAGCCTGATGCTGGGCTCAGTCCCAGGACCCTGAGATCATGACCTGAGCCAAAGGCAGACATTTAATGACTGAGCCACCCGGGTGCCCCCGATGTCTTTGATTTCATTTTGTTGTCTCATTGCTGAGGCTAGGACCTTGAGTGCTATTTGAACACTGGTGAGAGTGGACATCCCTGTTGTGTTCCTGACCTTAGGGGAAAAGCTCTCAGTTTTTACCCACTCAGAATGATACTTGCTGTGAGCTTTTCACGTATGGCTTTTATGATATTGAGGTATGCTGCCCTCTATCCATACACTGTGGAGAGTTTTCATCAGGAAAGGATGCTGTATTTCGTCAGCTGACAAAACCAAAAGACAACCTACAAAGTGGGAGAAGGTATTTGCAAATGTTTTATCAGGTAAAGGCCTAGTATGCAAAATATATGAAGAACTTATCCAACTTAAAATCCAAAAAACAACCTTTTGTTTTGATGTGGTTTCTTCCTTTCTTTCTTTTTTTTTTAATTTTTAAATTTTTTAAAATTTTTTTATGTGGTTTCCATAGTTTGTTTTTACTATGGTTTCCTTGGCCTCAGGGGACCTATCTAGAACATACTTGCTGTAGCTGATGTCTAACATGTTACTTCCTGTGGTCTCCTCCAGCATTGATATAGTTTCAGGTCTTACATTTAGGTCTTAAAGCCATTTTGAATTTATTTTTGTGTATGGTGTAAGAAAGTGGTCCAGTTTCTTTTCTTTCTTTCTTTCTTTTTTTTTTTTTTTCTTTTTGTACATTACTGTTGTGTTTTCTCAACACCATTTGTTGAAGAGAATTTTTCCCATTGGATGTTCTTTTCTGCTTGGTCAAAGACTAATTGACCATGCAGCTGTGAGTTTATTTCTTGGTTTTCTATTTTGTTCTATTGATCTTTGTGTCTATCTTTGTACCAGTACCATAGTGTTTGTTTGCTTTAGCTTTTTAATATGACTTAAAGTCTAGAATTGTGACACCTTTAGCTTTGCTTTTCCTTTTTAAGATTGGTTTAACTATTCGTGATCTTTTCTGGTTCCATACAAATTTTATTTTATTTTTTTAAGATTTTATTTATATATTTATTTGTGTGTGAGAGAGAAAGAGAGAGCAACAAGCACAAGCAGGGGGAGTGGCAGGCAGAGAGAGAAGCAGCCTCCCCACCAAACAAAGAGCCCAATGCAGGACTCGATCCCACATGACCTGAGCCAAAGGCAGATGCTTAACTGACTGGGCCACCCAGGTAGCATCCCCATTCCATATAAATTTTTAAAATTGTTTGTTCTAGTTCTGTAAAAAATGGTGCTGATATTTTGATAGTGACTGCATTGACTGTGTACATTGTTTTTCATAATATAGACGTTTTAACAGCACTTGTTCTTCTAATCTAGGAGTACAGAATGTCTTTCCATTTCTTTTAGTTATCTTCAAATTTCTTTCACCAGTGTTTTATAGTTTTCAGAATATAGATCTTTCACCTCTCTGGCTAGATTTGTTCCTAGTTATCTTATTCTTTTCCTTGCAATTGTAAATGGGATTGTTTTCTTGATTTCTTTCTGCTGCTTCATTATTAATGTATAGAAATGCAACAGATTTTGGTACATTGATTTTGTATCCTGCAACTTTACTGAATTCATTTATCAGTTCTTGTAGTTTTCTGGTGGACTCTTTACAGTTTTCTATATCTAGTATCACACCATCCCAAGAAGTGAAATTTTACTCTTTCCTTGCCGATTTAGATGCCTTTTATTTCCTTTTGTTGTCTGATTGCTGTGGCTAGGACTTCCAATACTATGTTGAGTGAAAAGTGATGAGAGTGGGCGTCCTTGTCTTGTTTCTATCTTAGGGGAAAGGGTGTCGGTTTTTCCCCATTAAGGATGATGATGTTATGCTTATTCATGATGTTATTCATCATGAATGGATGTGGTATTTGTCGAATACTTTTCCTACCATCTATTGTAATAATCATATGGTTTTTATCCTTTCTCTTATTTATGTATCACATCGATTGATTTGCAAATATTCAATCATCCTTGCAACACAGGAATAAATCTATCTTGATTAATTAATTAATGCTAGTAGATTTTTCCCCATTTTCATTCTTCATTGAATTTACCACCACTAAAAATAAGAAAACTGCATTTTACATTCACTTTTAGGAGGAATCTTCTCAAAATTATTTTTTGTACTTTGTATTCAGATTTTTATTACATTCACTTCTCCCAGTCCTTCATATCAATCACATTTATTTGTACCATCACTTAATCCTAGTTTCATTGATTATACTTTAATTATAGGCAGTTGGTTCTTTATCTAGATTTATGCCATAACCAATATTAATTGTCTATTCATATATCATGTTGATATCCTTTTTTATATATCCTAGAATGTCACATTTTTGTGACTTTCGGCCTCAAATATAAATGAAGTTAACATTGGCTGTTTGCTGTTTTTTCTTTTCCTTTTTTAAATTCCCCTAGACTCCACACCCAGTATGGAGCCCAACAGAGGGTTTGAACTCATGACCCTGAGATCAAGAGTCAGATACACAACTGAGTAAGCCACCCAGACACCCATATTTCTTTTTTTCTTATATGGGATACACCCTCTATCTCAAGAGTTATATGCTTTAAGTTGAAATACATACAAATCTTGAACAATAATAACCCTTCACCTCTAATTGGCTCTAATTATAACATTTAGTAACATTAAAAATAAAATATATTAGCTTGGATCCAAATAACAATTTCTAGCATTTTGCAATAAGAAATAGAGAATAAAATTAAGATTTTTATATGTTAATAACAATAAAAATACCTAGGAATAACATAGTACAGTGTAAGAATTTGGAGAACATAAATATTATAAAATAACGCAAAACCTAGCATAATGTATTTAGCCTTTGACTTGGGATATACCTTGGCTTTGTCTCAAGTCTGAGAGGAAATGAGGAAAACAATAAAGGTGTTTGACTCCTGAATCTTTCAACTTAACCGCAATCAAATGCACGTGAAATATTTCAGAAAATCATGAAGTCAAAAAACATTAAGGAGGCATGATGAATTGGGTTATGTGTATTTCCCTTTAATGCTGAATGTGGGGTCAGAGACAGAGACACAGAAAGAGAGAGAGAGAGACCCCTAGACGGACTAGCAATGAGAATAAAAAGACTTCAAAAATTTCATCTTACAGTCAAAGGGCATGATGATCACTCAGTTCTACTCCCGAAACTACAAATAATTAACAAATTAATTAATTTAATTAAAAGTACTATGGGATCAATTTTTTTTTTTTTAAGTCAAACTGCGGTGAATAAAGGGCATCACAGGACAGAGTTTGGTGTTTAGAAGTTAATTCCTAGGCAGTAGGGAGATGGGCTTGGAATATGAAATGAGGAACAGAAAAGAGTCTAGTAGGTCTGCTCTGATACAAGAGGGTAAGAAAAATTGGAACTAGTTACAATAGGGATGGGGAGGAATAAAAAGATTTAGGAGATATTTTTAAAGTTTTCTATAAATGCTCAGTATCGGAGATAATGTGAAGAGAGAGGAAGAAGAAAGTGGGAATGGTATTGGCTTTCTGAATTCAGAGATAAAGCAGTGTGAATGGAAAAATTTAAAAAGCTGGCTTGACTCAAAAGAAGGTAAGTTCAGCCAAAATTTTCAGGGGCTGTGAGACATTAAAATAGAACTATCAAAAGGTAGCTGAATATTAGTAGAATGATAGGCATCTCTGTCTGCCCTAAAAGCTGTGGCTTGTATTTGCTTTTCAGTCATTCTTTCAAGCGTCGATGTAGATGATAGATTAAATGATGTAATGCCGTGAAGCTACAGAAATCTCTGTGCAGGGAAGTATCAGTTCTGTACATAGTGGAACATAAATGCTAGAGCTTCGGGCATGGATTAGATTAACCATGAGCGACATGGAGAACAGAGAGATGATGAAACAGAAAGAAAAAAATTGATGGACACCAACATTTTGGCAACAGGCAAGAAAACTTGCAAAAGACTTTTCCTGAACTTTATACGATGCTACAGAACTACACAAAAGTTGGTACTGAAGAGCTCATAAAAATACATTTGGGTTATTTCAGTGAGTTGAAGGCAATTCTGCACTTGGATTAAAAAACTGATTAACACAGGGGAAGGGAAGGAAAAATAAAAATCAGAGAAGGAGGTAAAGCAGAAGAGACACTTAACTACAGGGAACAAACTGACGGCTGCTGGAGGGAAGGCGGGGGGGGATGGGGTCACTGGGTGATGGGCATTGAAGAAGGCACTTGATGGAATGAACACTGGGTGTTATATGCAACAGACAAATTACTACATTCTACCTCAGACTAATAACACACCATGTTAACTTGAATATAAATAAAATCTAAGAATAATGGAGAGGATAAAAAGTGAGAGTCCGTTACTCTGGGATAAGAAGAAAACCAGAAGCTATGCTCAGAGCATTCAAACTTTGAAATTTTAGTCAAACGAAACATTCAGCTCTCGAAGCTAAACACCAAAGGCATGATATTCCAGCATTGGCAAATACCATCAATTATTTATCCAGTCCACTGTTAGCTTTTTGGGTTGCACTGAGTGTTTCCCTGCTAAGAATAATGCTGCCATACATTTCCTTGCATCAGTCCCTGGTGCCTATGTGAAAGAGTTTCAGCAGAGTATATTCTAAGATTTGGAACTGCTAGATATTAGGATATGTAAATGTTTAACTACAGTAAACAATATACAGTTGTTTTTCAGAGGGGCTTAACAAAATTATGTTCATGCAAGCAGACTCTGAGAAGCCCTACTCTTGGTAATCCTCACCAGCACATGGCTTTGTCCAATCTGCACCCATAAAAAACCATTGTGCATCTTCTAGGAATGTAATGCCATCTCATTTAGTTTTACTATCCATTATCCTAGTTGCTAATTAGATTGAATATCCTTTTAAACTTCCAAATTCATTCTACGAGGCAGACATGACCCCAATAATAAAACCAGAAAAGACATTACAAAAAAAAAAAAAAAAAAGAAAGAAAGAAAGTATAGGTGAATGTGTCTGTTGAACATAGAAGAAAAAATTTTCAACAAACTATTAGTAGGCCAAAGTCACCAATACATTTAAACAAGTCATTCACCATAACCATGCAATTTACTCCAGAGATGCAAGGGTGGGTCAATACATCAATCAATGTGAAACATTCAATTCACAAAATGATAAAAACCTAGCACCATCTCAACAGAAGCAGGAAAAAGTCTTCACAAAATACAGTAAGTGGATTTAGAGGGAACATACCTCAATGCACTAAGGGCCATGTATGAAAAACCCACAGCTAACAGCATACTTGATGATGAAAAGCTGAGAGCTTTTTCCCTAAGATCAGGAACAAGACAAAGATGTCTACTCTCACCACTTACATTCAACATAGTTCTGGAAGTTTTAGCCACAGCAGTTCAGCAAGAATAAAAGGTACCCAAACTGATAAGGAAGAAGGAAAACACATTATCTTCAGGGGATATGATTCTATATATACAAAACCCTACACACTCCAAAGAAGAACTATTAGAACTGATACATGAATTTAGTAAAGTTGCAGAATACAAAATTAATGTATGGGTATCTGTTGTGTTTCTGTATGGTTACTCACAAGACAGCATAATGAGAAATTAAGAAAACAATCCAGTTTACAATTATATAAGAAAGAATAAAATATCTAGGAATAAATTTAACCAAGGAGCTTGAAAACCTACACTCTGAAAACTAAGAAACTGAAGATGACACAAACAAATAAAAAGGTAAACCATACTAATAGAATGGAAGACTTAATGTTGTTAAAATGCCCATACAACTCAAAGCAATCGATGGTACTGGCACAAAAATAGACACTTCAATCAATGGAATAGAATAGAAAGCTCAAAAATAAACCCATACCTAGATGGTCATTTAATTTATGAAGGAAGCAAGAATATACATGTACAAAAGATGGTGTTAGGAAAACTGAGAAGCTACATGCAAAAGAATGAAACTGGCCTACTTTTTTTTTTTTTTTAAGATTTTATTTACTTTTTTTTGACAGAGATCACAAGTAGGCAGAGAGGCAGGCAGAAAGAGAGAGGGGGAAGCAGGCTACCTGCTGATCAGAGAGCCTGATGCGGGGCTTGATCCCACGACCATGAGATCATGACCTAGGCGGAAGGCAGAGGCTCAACCCACTGAGCCACCCAGGCGCCCCTGGTCTACTTTTTTAATACTACACCAAAATAAACTCAAAATAGTTTACAGATTTGGATGTGGGATCTGAGGGGCACCTGGGTGGCTCAGTGGGTTAGGGCCTCTGTCTTCAGCTCGGGCCAAGGTCCTGGGATGGAGCCCCATATTGGGCTCTCTGCTCAGCAGGGAGCCTGCTTCCGCCTCTCTCTCTGCCTACCTGTGATCTCTCTCTCTGTCAAATAAATAATTTTTTAAAAAATCTATAAATAAATAAATAAATTTGGGATCTGAACCATGAAACTCCTAAAAGAAAGCAAAGGCAGTAATATCTTGGTAATTTTATATCTTGGATATAATATTTATGGACATGTCTCCCTAGGCAAGGAAAACCAAAACAATAATAAGCTACTGAGAGTATATAAAAATAAAGAGACTTTGCATAGAGAAGCAAATCATCAACAAAACATAAAGGATACCTAGTGGAATAAAAATAGAAATGCATTTGATCCAGTATTTCCACGACTGGGTCGTTATTCAGTGAAAATAAAACACCAATCCTGATGATACTTGCACCCCTATGTTTAGTGCAGTATTATTTACAATAGTCAAGATATGGAAGCATCCCAAATGTCCCTTGAAAAATGCATGGTTAAAGAAGATGTGGTAAGTATATATACAATGGAATACTATTCAGCCATATAAAAAGAATGCGATCTTGCCATTTGCAACAATGTCAGTGGCCCTGGAGAACATTATGGTAAGCGAGTAAACCAAGGAAGTACAAATACTATATGATGTCACTTATATGTGGAATTTAAAAAAAAGAGCAAACAGGCTTTAAATACAGAGAATGAACTGTGGCTTCCAGAGGGAAGATGGGTGTGGGATAGGCAAAATAGTTAGAGGGATTAAGAGGTAAAAACTCCTACTTATAAAATAATTCAGTCATGGATATGGAAAATACAGTATAGAAAATATGGTGAATAATAATTTATGGAGATGGATGTTGACGGCACTAGTCGGGTTGAGCACTGAATTCTATACGGAATTGCTGAATCAGTATGTTGTATACCTGAAAGTAATTTAACATTGTCAATTACACTTCAGTAGAGGTAGTAGTAGAAGTAATAATAATAGTAATAGTAATGAAGCTGAGTATCTTTTTATGGGTTTCTTTGCCATTTGGTTATCCTCTTCTTGATACTATTATGTTTAGTTTACTGGTGTTTTTCTTTTTCACAGTGTTAATCTGAATACAATTCTTTTTATTTCTAGTGTGTTTCTTTTCATTCACTTGTGTTCTTAGATGAACATACATTTAAGAAATCATCACAAAATGAACAGCACTTTCTATATGTTACTCTTTTATTGGGTTAGGATTTATGTAAAATGCAGTGTATAGAAGTAATCTGCAAAGTGATATGAGTTTCAAACAATGTTCACACCTATGTAACCAATATCCCAGAAAACATTTTCCTTACCACAGAAAGCTTCTTATGCCTTTCTTTTTCCAGTTCCCAAATGTTTTTTTATAAAAGTGTTTCACGATTCGCCTTTCAGGTTAATGCAATTCTTTTATCCATTTTCAATGAATTATTAGTAATTTCTGTGTCCTAAGGAAATGCTGCCAACCTCCACATTTTCACTTATGATCTATCTCAAATTAGTTCACATGTATAAATATAAGTAGATATTGAGGTTCATGATTTTTCAGAGAGATATCTATCTGTTCCAGTGCCACTGTTTGTTTGTTTTTTAAAGTTTTTATTTATTTATTTGACACAGAGGGAGAAATCACAAGTAGGAAGAGAAGCAGGCAGAGGGGGAGGGAGAAGCAGGCTCCTCACTGAGCAGAGAGCCTGATGCTGGGCTCAGTCCCTGGACTCCTAGATGATGACCTGAGCCAAAGGCAGAGGTTTAATCTACTGAGCCACGCCACTGTTGAAAACACTTTCCGTTCCACACTCGGGGATTTTTCTGGAGCCTTTATTGAACCTACATTTTCCATGTAAGTCTGAGTCCATTGCTCACCTATTTGTCTCTGTTCTGCCAATACCTCACTGTGTTCATGATAGGAGCATATAGTAAGTCACGAAATCGGGCTTTATGAGTTTTCCAAAATATTTTCCAAGATTCTTCAAATTGCTGTGATAGAATCAGTATTGGGATTACATTCAAACTATAGATCATTGTAAAATAATTGACAGCTTAAAGCTTTATATTCCAATTGATACTCTTAAAACTGTAATATGTATTTAAAAATGAATTTTAAAAATCACTATCATTCATCTTCCAACATAAGAAGAAACGAAAACGATAAACACTTCTTTTAAACTAACCCCTTCCATTCTTGTTAGATATTTCTATTATTTTATTTCCCTTTTTTTATTCAACTGAAGTAGATATTTTCAGTCAACTTTTGTTGAGATTTACCTACATATTTACAAATGAAAATTATTACTTTAAAAAACCTAGTATCACATTAGAATCATTAGTCACACCTGCTATTAACAAATTGCTAGAGGGCTTCTTTTTCTGTGAACTTGCTTTCATTTTAGAAACAGCATCCAGCGTTTTCATTCCAATTTTTCTGACATTTTTTCTAAGCATTTTAGGATATTTCACTCTTTTCTGTATTACTACTCTTAATAAATCAGAGTATTTATCCTAATTTTTCAGGTTTATCATCTGTCTATACTGTTCATGTTTTTGAAGTTTTTCTATACTTTCTGTTTCTCAGTTTTGCTACCACATTTCTAGGTGTAGATTTCTTCTCACTTATCTCATTTGGGAATTTTCCTATTTCCTGAAACTAAATTTTCAAGTCTTTTATCTTTTCCTGGGAAATAGTCAAGCATCGTTTTAGTAAGACACCCCTGATAACCCAAGTAGGATGGCTTCCTAACATTTAGGGTAATGAGTTCTGAAATAGCAGGAAATTACATTCCATCTATTTAAATGTTAAAATACAGTAATTCACTTCCCACCTATTAATTAAACCCATCCAATTTTTCTAAATATCATTAAGATAATTTAAGCACCCCTATAACAATGTCCCTTTGACTTTTGCCAGATACAAAATATTCCTAACATCAGTTATCTATTTTGGCATTTGATGAACTCATCCGTGTATTTATTTCTGTGCAAGTGTAATAGTACTGAGCAAGTGGTTGTGAAGTAATACTAAAAGATTATTAAAGAGATATGGAAATAATGACTACTTTTCAGTAAAAGAGTTAAAAATGATGCGATTAACAAGTATTTTCTATCCTTAAAACAGTGCCTAAGTAAAATCTCTTGGTTGCTCTTTGGTGTTACTGAAGCTTAGCAGAATATAGTTACAGTACTGAGTAAAACAGGTATTTCTCAGCATTCATTTACATCCAAATAAAGAGATCTGGTAGAAAACATTATTTTTGCACTTACGACTCAAAATAAGGAGGCAAAGCCACCACATTCTCAAAGCTACAGGAAGGCAAATTATCAGAAAGAAAAGCAAATACATAATGTGACTACATATTTACTTTCCTTGTCATTATTCCCTAATAACTTCAGCCTGCAGTGGCAATTAAATCTTTGGGTGTGATGTTTCCGTCAAGGTCATGTTTGTCCTCACCTCAATTTAGGCGTGTAATATAATTTTGTACTAAGATTTGGTGTGCAGTATGTGGAAACTGCTTTTACAAATTATGTAGAATTTGAGTTCCCAAATCTTTCAGGCCATCTTATATTTGCTTTGGCATTTAAGTCTGTGAACAAAACATTTACCAATCCCTCCTTCATCGTTTTCAGATATTCTAAGGTCGTCAATGATTTTGCTGTATTAACTTGATAATCTTTGACCACCCTCTCCACTCCCAGTTAAATGGCTGTCAGTCTATTAAACAAGGTGCTTCTCTAGGCTTTCAAAAGCCATTGTACTATGTGAAAAGCTCAAGCTTTATAGAAACAACAATATAGCCATGATTTTGTTTAAGTTTCCAAGAAGAGAAAAAGATTATGCATAGGGTCACATGCACGGCCAATCTTACTTTTATAGGCATTAATTCCAGTGAATATGCTTTATCACTTCAATTTTTTTCTCCTTATGCTTTATCACTTCTAATGTCTTCTCCTAAACTCCTCCTTATCTGATTTTCATAGTAATTTCAGTCATAGATGCTTTACTTACAGACTTTGACAATTTTCATAAACATAGAGGAAAAAAAATGATGGGGGAAATTCAGAGCTTCTAAAACCTGTAGGATGATATCAGATAGTTTCATATACATAAAATTGAAATGCCAGAAGAAAAAGTAAGAATATGTAACAGGAATATCTAAAGACAAAAAGTCTTGAAATTTTTTACAAATTAATGACAGATCCCCAATGGCAATTCCAAGAGATTCTATAACAAGGATAAATGTCAAACAAAAATAAACATGTAGACATATCTTACTGAATTTGTCGAACACAAAAGAAGACAAAAATTCCTGAAGGCATTCAGGAAAAAAAAATACTACATAATCAAAAATAAAAATTACAGTTTTCTCTACTCATTGATAATTTTATTTCCTTTTACTCAAGTAGTTTCATTTACTCAAATCAACCTTTTGTTTACTGGGTTTTTGTTGATGTATTTTTAAAATAAAGGGACCATATGGAAACTGTCCCACTTAGTTTATTTTATCCCTTCAAACCTACTAATTTAGTTGAGAAGGAAGACAAGGTCTACAGTCCTCATAAAAATGGTTATAGAAGGAAAAGACATACAGGAGGAATCCTGATCACCAGAACTGAGGGGAACAGCACCAAAAAGGTAGAAGGGGAAAATGCAGATTTAAGAAGACTATTTTAAGTTACCACATCAAGATGTGGGAAAATTCTCTGAAAAGGCAGAAAACTGCCTTTTTGGAATATATTGCTGAGGGAAAGGGGCTGCATATTAACAGAAAGATGCATTTTGTGTGCATATGTGTAGAAATCTCATGAAACTTCTTTTATTACTATCTAATTTTTTAAAAAATTTCAACAACTCTATTATTCTGTAATATTTTTACATTAGCTGAAAAAAAGTCAAGCTACTCAAACCAGTTTAAAACTGTAGGGGTCCCTGGGTGGCTCAGTCATTAAATATATGACTTCAGCTCAGGTCATGATCCCAGAGTCCTGGGACAGAGTTCTGCATCTGGCTCTCAGTTCAGTAGGAAGCCTGCTTCTCCCTCTCCCCCTACCCCTCACCCACCTGCTTATGTTCTCTGTCACTCTGACAGATAAATAAAATCTTAAAAAAAAAAAAGACCTGTCAAGATAGGAGATCGTAAATTGATGAAACACTAATGGCACAAGACTTCATTAGTGTGAATTTATTTATTTGCAATTCAACTAGAAAACCATCTATTTGTGAAAAGAATTTGGAAATTACAAGTGTATGTAACATTCAAAGTCTTAAACTGAGAATTAGCAGGTTTAGAGAGTTTTAAAAACTTCTTAAAAAACTGTACCTGTGGTGCACCTGAATGGCTCAGTGGGTTAAGCCTCTATCATCAGCTCAGGTCATGATCTCAGGGTCCTGGGAGCAAGCCCCACATCGGGCTCCCTGCTCAGCAGGGAGCCTGCTTTCCTCTCTCTCTCTCTCTGCCTGCCTCTCTGTCTACTCGTGATCTCACTCTGTCAAATAAATAAATAAAATCTTTAAAAGAACAACAAAAACACCTGTACCCATGGCAGGTGTTAATTAAACTTATTTTGGTGACTATTTCATTGTACATACAAATAGTGAATTGTTATATTGCATACCTGGAATATACCCACTAATTTTTCATATGATGAAAGTACTGCCTATTGAATTATTGAACCGAGTGCCCAGGAAACTGGAATAATGTAAAACCTTCCAATATAGGAATTTTGGGTCACTGAGAGAGTTTTTCAGAATACTGAAAAAGAACTGAGCTGGGACCACAGAGTTTCCCCACTCAATAAGTCGGGGTCTGGACAATAGAAAATATTTCTCCTATTTTGAAAATGAATTAGAGATAATGAACATACTTATTATAATCAATTATATCCTTTAACTAATCATGTATAAGAAAGAACATATTTTATAATGTATATTATAGTGTATATACATTATATTTAGAACAAGAAAAATATTTGTTTGTTTTCTTGATAACAGCCATCTTATAAGGTGATCGATCACTATGATTCTTATTTATACTTCCTTGTCGATTACTGGTATTAAGCATCTTTTCATACACTTCTTGGTCAGTTATAGATCTTTGGAGAAATGTATTCAGTTCCCTTGTCCACTTATTTAGCTAGCTAGCTAGCTAGCTAGCTAGCTACTAATTTATAGGAGTTCCTCAAATATTTTAGAATACACTCCTTATCAAATACATAATTTACAAATATGCTTTCTCATTCTGCAGGTTACCTTTTCCCTTTGTTGGCTGTTTCCCATGCAGAAGCCTCTTGCTCTGCTGTCATCTCACTTCTTTATTTTTGCCTGTGCTTTCAGCTTCATAACCATCAAATCATTGCCAAAGATCCATGTTTGTCAACTTCCACCCTGTTTTTCTTAGTAGTTTTATAGTTTTGGGTCTTATGTTTAGGTCTTTAATCATTTATAGTCAATTTTCGTACAGATGGCATCTTAACATTGACCAGACAAACCAAAGGGAATTTAAGTGATGACTTATGGTATTAAAATCAAATTTCAATCTGTAATTACCAGCCCCAAATATAATATAGACAATTAAGACTGTCTCAGATATTAATAATACCACCATCACCACCCAATGAAAAAATCAAGGGTCATTAGACTGAAACTACAAAAATACAAGCTATTCATTTAGAAAGTATAGAATACTAGACAGAAGTTTTTATATCCGATTTTTAAAAGATGGGGGGATCCATGGAAATGGAATAAATATACATAAAAAGGTGAAATTATTTTTTCCTTTTAGACTACTCTTGAAGGAAACTAGGTAAAGGCTAGAGCTGAATCAGGTATAGTGGTAAAGGTGAAGCTATACAGAGTCAAGTGAAAATGATAACACAACCTATCAAAATGCGTGGAATGCAACCAAAGCCATGCTCAGAAAAGAGAAAATTACAGCACTCAATACTTATATGAGAAAAGAAGAGAAACATCTCCAGTTAATTACCACAGGTTCTATCTTCAGAGACTAGAAAAAGAAGAACCAACAAAACGGAATGAAAAAGCATAAAATGGGGGAAATAAAACATTAGCCTACAAACCAAAGTGATAAGCAACAGAAAATGCTCATAAACTATCCATTGCAACAAAAACTGGTTCTTTGAGGGCAACCAAACTTAAAAACTATTCGCCAAATGGATTATAAAAGTCAGAGAAGACCTAAAACAGAAATGAGTGCCTTGAAATCACTAGATAAACCTCAATAAATACTCCAAAAAAATTTTAACCATAAATAGGACAACTATGTGAGTTGTACCCATGTTATTGAAAGATGCAAGAATAATGAGTTCTATGACAAAGAAATATAGCTAGTAAATAATTTGAATTTGTAATTAACAAAAATTTTCAAACAAAACAAAACCCTCCAAGAGGTACAGATGATTTGTACAAAGGTTATTTCCAGAAAAACATAAAAGACTTTGACACTGGGCTTCAGGAAAGAAAGTAAGTTCCTAACTGTCCTGGTTTACTCCTTACACAAGTCTGCTGCTGCCATAAAAATGCGGCAGATATTGGGGCAGGAGATACTGGTGCATCTGGGTGATGTAGTCAGTTGAGCATCCAACTCTTGGTTTCAGCTTGTGATCACAGGATTGTGGGATTGAATCCCATGCTCAGCATGGAGTCTGCCTGGGATTCTCTCTCCCTCTGCCCCACCAGCTCATGCCACTCTCTCTAAAGTAAATAAATTCATCTTTAAACAAACCAACAAAAAATGCAGATATCTCATACACCTGCAACTCCTATGACACTGTAGGTGAATTAACTGGAATTTGAATTAAAACTCTTAAAAAATGTAGGCTATATCATATATACATATAATATGTTGAATGAAGTCTCTGGCTACAATTAAAATTTATAGTTTACTTCCTAGTAGTTATACAAAAGATAAGTGTAAAATAACTGGCTACTTACTCTTGAAGTAACAAAATGAATACAGATTTCGAGATATATTCATAACAAAGAAGTTTGCCTGTGTATCATCAGATCAAGTGGGGTAAAGTTGAAGGATAATCTCTTAGCGATAATAAGAAATGCTCTTAAGTGAGTAATGTAAAGGAGCACTTTAATTCAGCTCTGAAATTTTTAATAGATTCTATTTTTGAAAAAAACACAGACAGAAGTATAAAAGTATAAAATTAATGCAATTTCAAAGGTGAAGACCAGTCAAAGACCTCTAAAGGAACATAAAAACAAGATAATATACAGAATTCAAAATGCAGTGCTTGCAGAGTGAGAAAATTAAATATTAGAGATCTTACCCCTTTTTCCTTCTCTGATTTTCAGGGTCAAGAGTGTGATTAACAATAATCTGTATTTCAACCTATTTAGCACATGGATAGGCTTGGATATCTCACCATAGGAAAGTCAC
>NW_026739658.1:0-25000 GCF_022355385.1 Mustela nigripes | reverse complement strand
GAAGTAAGTCCTTCTCAAAAGGAGTGCCACAGACTGAGGGCATGGAGATTAACAGCAATGCCTCTCAAATGGTCCCCCTCCTACTTCAAAGGGAAGAGGCAATGGAAAATATACAATTTGTTCAAAGAAGAATTATGTTCACTTTCCCCCCATTGTTGTCTTATAACTCACATCACCCCATGTCAGGTCAAAGGTGAAGAATGTGCAAGCCAGACTGTCAACAAAACTGACTCCCTTCTAGGACCTATAGCTCTCACAGCTGCTCGAATTGTTGAGTTCTAATTTTCAGTCGCATTAAACTCAGTCCTTGAGGACAGTGAATTTTTTATCTTAGAATTTCTAGTACCTAAGAGATAATGCCCAAAGCCACTGACTGAAACGTAACTGATTTCAGGTTGCAAATCCTTAAAAAATTATGGCATAAAAGATAGATGCACAACTGAGTAATCTGTTTATGTAGCATTGGTTTTTAATGTATTACCCTATAGAGTTTTGCAAACTCTCAGCTTGGTGCATATAAGTGACTACGCATGCATGGAGAAACAATCTGCTTTATGGTCTAACATCCTGCAATCTGTCCCATGGAGATGTGGCAGATCCATATATACCTTCCAAATGGATAAAAAGATGCAGCAGAAATCATAGTTGTGTATGCAGTTTTCTCACTTTTTAATGTGGGTAACATCTGAAAAGTACTTTCACTTGGCTTCTGCAGTACATTAAGAAATAACGTGCAAGAAGAAAAGGCATAAGACTTTCGATGGTAAGATTCCCAAGAACTCAATTAAGGATCCAAGTAATTCCAAATTATACAGTCTGTGTATCAATCTCAGGAGTGGTCCTTGCATGCAGGAGAAGATCATAAGATTATGGTTCTTCTCTTGGGATAAGCACTGACTGAATATAAGCAATAACCATGGATATTACTGATTTTATTGTATCCACAAAGTATATTTTCTTTAGTATATGTAAAAAGAATCAGGTAGATGTCTATTCTTTCTGTAGCATGTTAAAGCTAAAAGAATACAATGATATGATGAGAGTTCAAATAGGAGAGGGTAGGACATTAAAGGTGTATAATTCATTATATGTGAAAAGAGATATCTTCAAAGGGTGGCAACCTGAGTGTCTTGGTCAGTTAAGTGTCTGCCTGCTGCTCGGGTCATGATCCTGAGCTCCTGGGACCAAGCTCTATGTCAGGTTCCCAGCTCAGCAGGGAGTCTGTGTCTCCCTCTGCCTCTGCTCATGCTCCCTCTCTCTTTCTTGTGCTCATCTCTCTCACATGCTCTCTCTCAAATAAATAAATGAAATCTTCAAAAAAAAAAACTTCATAGGGCTTATTTTTCAGCATAAAAATCCTTTTAAATATCTCCTATAAAATTATTTTATTTACCTTCAAGCATTGAAGATGCTTGAAGAGAATGAGAAATGAATGAGAAAATCATTTGGGCCAGGTAATAAGATTTATAAAATTATAGATAGAAGGAAAAAGTAAGAATAAGGCATATTTGCAAATTATATCATCACAAAAGGTTAAAAGAGTACTTTTTAACAGGATTGAGCTTTTATACTCAGGGTAAGATAATCCCCAAATTAAAGCAATACAAAAGACAGAAAGACCCCTTGCTTCCAAATAAAACTGTCCCTGTACTAGACTGCTCTGATGCATAAAATTCCAGTATTGGCATTTCCTTCCTTTTTTTAAATAACGTCCCACAGTTTTTTTTGCAAATTTTAGTCAGGATAGGTAGTTCAAAAACCCCTCATAGAATTTTTGTGAGGACAGGGGCACCTGGGTGGCTCAGTAGGTTAAGCCTCTGCCTTCGGCTTAGGTCATGATCCCAGGGTCCTGGGATCGAGCCCCGCATCTGGCTCTCTGCTCAGCGGGGAGCCTGCTTCCTCCTCTCTCTCTCTGCCTGCCTCTCTGCCTACTTGTGGTCTCTGTCTGTCAAATAAATAAAATCTTAAAAAAAAAAAAAAGAATTTTTGTGAGGACACTCAAAAGATCAACAAAAATAGGTGTCAAGACAAACTAATTCATAACAACCAAATTTGCTTACTTAAAATTTTATCTAGAGGTTTTAGATAAGAAGAGTCAGGATAAAGTTAGCCTGTCATAGGCAACTACAGCACTTTTGAACAAATATTATTACATTAAATTTGCATTCTTTACCCTCACCTATGGACATGGATGTGTTGTCAAAGAAGAAATGGAAAGGCAAGAAGAGACTAGTCCTATAATTACCCGATACATTAACAATGGCAGGTAGGAGGACAGAGTTGGAGAAAGTCACGGATGGGTTTCTGGGAGAAGTGACTTGACAGATTGCCTTTGAAGAAATTTATTAGGGGGTGTTTTGGAATCAAGGTCAGGGGAAGGGAGAACAAAAACACAGGGTTCTGCAGAGAAAGAAGCTGGACAGCAATGCAGTCCCAGCCATCCCTGCAGTGATGACCTATCTCGGTTGTCAGGATTTCTGTTTGGGACCTGGCTCCTTAGGCTGCCGTATCAAAAAGGCACTGGATACAGGTGGTCTTTGAAGATGACTCTGACCATGGATAGCCTCTCTTTAGCTGACTTAGCTTTCTGAAGGGGCTGAAAACTGAGAACTGTGAGTCAAAAACCTTTCCATTCTCCGAGAGAGAAATTTCTCAGTTCTAACAGTGATCTCGGTGGCTCTACAACGGATGTAATACTTGTTACAAATTTGCCACATTACCAATTATGACCCTTTGAAAGAAGTCCTCACTTTGCTTTTTTTGTGTTCTTTTCAATACAATCTGTACTAAAACAGGGATGACTCTTTTTAAATTCCTTCCTCTTCAGTGAACACAACTTCTGACACCCTTAATGTGCTTATTCAATGTCATCTTGAGAGCTAAATATTCAAGTAAACCACCTAAATATACACACAGGGAAGATGAAATTATTCCACTTAAAAAAGGCTGTACTACCCAAAACAGTCTACATAGTCAATGCAATCCCCAATCAAAATAACAATGGCATTTTTCACAGAATGAGAACAAAATTCTAAAATTTGTGTGGAACCACAAAGACCACAAATATTAAAATTGCTCCTGAGAAGTATCACACTCCCTGATTTCAAACTATACTACCAAGCTGTAGGAATCCAAATGGTCTGGTACTGATGTTAAAAACAGATACATATACCACCGGAGTAAAATAGAGAGCCCAGAAATAAAACCACACATACATGGTCAATTAATCTATGATGAAGAGGACAAGAATATACAATGGGGAAAAGATGATCTTTTCAAAAAGTGGTGCTGGGAAATGATGGCTCATGCAGATCAATGAAACTGGACCACTTTCTTATGTCATCTACGAAAATAAACTCAAAATGGACTGAAGACCCTCCCCAATGTCCATAATCCCACCCCCTTCAACCTGGTGATTCACAGACCTGTACCCCTGGGGATAAAAATATATGTTTATCAAAAATAAAAAATTAAAAAAAAATGGACTGAAGACCTAAATGTGAGATATGAAACCCTAAAACTCACAGAAGAAAACATAGGCAGTGATCTTTTTGAAATTGGCCTTACCAGCATTTTTCTAGATGTTCCTTTAGGCAAGGGAAGCAAAAACAGATATCCATTATTGGGACTATACCAAAATAAGATTTTTCACAGAGAGGGACAATGTCAACAAAATGAAAATGCAACCTACTGAATGGGACAAGATATTCATAATTAATACATCTAATAATGAGCTAACATCCACAATATATGAAGAATTGATACAACCCAATACTAAAACCACAAATAATCCAGTTTAGAAATGAACAGAGGACCAGAATAGACATTTCTCCAAAGAAGACATGCAGAGGGCCAAGAGACACATGAAAGGACGCGCACCATCGTTCATCACCAGGGAGATGCAAACCCAAACCACGATGATGCATCAGCCCACAGCAGTCAGAATGGCCAGTATCAAAACGATAAAGGATAACAGGTGTTGGCAAGGAGCAAAGGAACCCTTCTGCACTGTGAGTGGGGATGTCAGTCAGTGCAGCCACTCTGGAAAACAGTACAGAGGATCCTCAAAAAATTAAAAAAAGAAATAACATACGATACAGTAATTTCACTACTGGGTGCCTACCTGAAAAAAACAAAAGTACTAATTTAAAGGGATAGATGTGCCTCTATATATACTGTAGCATTATTTCTAATAGCAAAGATACGGAGGTAATGTGAGTAGCCATGGATACCTGGTGGGTAAAAAGCCTGTAGCATACACACACACACGGGAATATTACTCAGCTATTAAGAAAAATAAAAAGAATGACAGCTTTTCATTTCCAAGAACATGGATAGACCTAGAGGATGTAAGAGAAAAATACATCACACAGAAAAAGACAAGTACTGTATTATTTCACTTCAATGTACAATCTAAAAAAAAAAAAAAAAGAACAAATGAGTAAACAAAGCAGAAACAGATTCATAAATACAAACCACAAACTGGTTGCCAGAGCGGGGAAAGTGGGAGGAAGAAGGGATGGGAGAACTGGGTGGGGTGGGAGGTACAGGCTTCCAGCTATGGAATGAACAAGTCATAGGAATAAAAGGTGTACCACTGGGAATATATAGTATTTTAACAGAGCTGGGTGGTGAGGGATGGTAGCTACAGTTGTGATAGGCACACCATAAAGCATAGAGTTGTTGAATCTTTCTCTGTTGCACTGGAGACTAATTTAACACCATGTGTCAACTTTAATTTGGGGCACCTGGGTGGCTCAGTGGGTTAAGCCTCTGTCTTTGGTCAGGTCATGATCTCAAGGTCCTGGGATCAAGCCCTACATCGGGCTCTCTGCTCAGTGGGGAGCCTGCTTCGCCCCCTCGCTCTCTGCCTGCCTCTCTGCCTGCTTGTGATCTCCGTCAAATAAATAAAATCCTTTAAACAAAGGGGGGGGGGTATATATCTGGCACATGTTTTCTTTTCTTTTCTTTTCTTTTTTTTGTGGTTTGTGTATTGTGCTTTTTTTGCCCATTCTAAATTCTAAATATTACTATAATGAGTCACTGCATCCCTTGTACTTACTTCTTAACTGTTTATTTTCATTTGCATGCACAAAGACATGCCATGATTCTGCCACAATTTATGAGATGATTTGTAAGTATTAAGCATGCTACTTTTATGGCAGAACAGGGAGAGCTTTGTTACGTGATCCTAGACATAAATATGCACTGTCTCCTTATTAGCCTACAATAAATAGGGCAGGTGAGCTTTCTTTTCCCAAACCCATGTCTTGGGTTGTCTGAGAAAATGTAATGTCTAGAATGTAATCTAACAACTATTTGCTTTGTGTAGGATATATTCACTGATCCTCTAAAACATGAAATTTTCATGGCGAGAGGTTTTAAAACCATAAATCTGAAAAACAGAAACATCAGCTAAGGTCTCATTTTATGTACTGTGTATGAGGATTTTAGAGATGTGTGATCAATTAACCGGAGTAAATTCTGATGTTTCTCATAGATCCCATGGTTGGCTGTGGCCATCCATAATACACTTATTAAAAATCTGGAAAATTTGAAAGACCATCATGTGATGAATTTTGCCCGGTGGAACACTGATTTTGCCAAGTTCTTGATTCATCATCCCAAAACACGGTTTGCTACCTTCCTCTGACACTATCATTTTTATAAGAATGACTCAACCTTGTTATTCAGAACTCATTCTTACTCGAATTCACCAGTTTCAGTTTTAAGCTATGTCATCACTCTATTATACAGTTTAGATTCTGTCTAATATATGATAGATATATGATAGATTCTTTCATATCAAATATGTCCGGTGAATATTATGTAGATGAGGCATTTATTGGCATAATTGTTTGTTGTCTGTCTTGTCCAAAAAGCTGTAAGTTCCATCAGAAATTGTCTGTGCTGCTCACCACTATATGCCCAGAGCCTAGGACAGGGGCAGGCACACAGGAGGCAATTTCTAAGTAGCTACAGAATGAATCCATGACTCTTAGTTAACTCCATATCAAATCCATATGCACTGAAATTTTGATAACAGACTGTAACTCTAGTTCTTGTCCTACAAAAAGGGAATAATAACCTTCATGTAACATCTGTCCTTTCTTTAATCAATTGGTATTCCCTTCATCCATTTATTGAATGATTACTTAATTGAACTCATTATTTTCCAAACTCTGGGCATTCCATAGTAAATAAAATATACTTTATCCTGGGGATCAAGAATATTACAGCCTTCCTGGAAAACCAGCATTTATTATTTACTGGTATTTATTATATGTAAGTACCCCCCATCAAGAATACTAGGAGCACAACGCAAACACAACAATAAAAATTACAAGAAGCTGTAAGAGTGTGTAAATGATATGAGCCAGAGGGATTGAGGCTCATTTTTCTTCTGAAAAAGAAGTAGGCAGGCAGAGATCTGAATACGGAAATGAAGCCCCAAGATGTGGGATAAATCTTCTGATGGACCATGTTGTGGGAAAGTCTCAGGGCAACCAACACAGTTACCACCTGGTACCGAAGGACGAAGTGAAGCCTGGGCACCCACTGGCTCTAAAATGTGCAGAATGGCACGATGGGGCGGGGGCAGAATACCATGCATACTGTGCTCCACTGGGAGGACCTTGCTCCTTTTTCATTAGCATGAGAGTGGTTTGTGACTGGAAGAGAAGTGGAGTACTTGTACACCAAGTAGATGGGCTTATGTACAAGTGCAGAGGGGCTGGAAATGCTGTCTGCCCATCACCCTGGGGCCCCAGTCCTGCGGAAAACTAAGCTGAGATGAAGTCACACCAGAAAGAAGTGCTTTCTTTCCAAGGTAGCTTATTTTTAGAAAACGCCATCCATCCCTGAGGTCGATCAGTCAATAATTCTGTGTTTCTTACAAACAGGCAGAGGAGTAGCAAGGAGCGTAAGCCAGGAGAAAGAACAGATACCTGAGGATATTAAGAACGTCTGCTGTAGCGGGAGCAGAAATCTTGGGATATTTCTCATTATGTTTAATCACAGCCTGTTCACATATTAGTGCTTTCATTATAAACATTCTGTGTGCACTACAGGATTTAGCTTTGCATGAAGTGGACATCTGAAATAAGACAGTTTGGTGTTTCTGTTTGGTTTAAGCACCTGGCAATAAAAAGGTACATTGTCACAGGGGATTTTTATTAAAAAGTTCAATATTTGATGCAACTACTAACTTTGTTCATCCTCTCACTTCTGCTCTTCCAGAAACAGTGATACTGTTCAACATAGTGTAGGTCTACTGGTTCTCATGAGAGCTTACTGTGACCCCCTTTGCTACTGGGCTGGATCTATATTCCTTGCAGAACAGTTACCAGAATATTGTATGTAGGTACTGAAGTACTAATGTGGCCTATGTATTCTTCTAAAAAGGTTCTAATCCAACAAGCAGCAACAGAACCCAGAATCCTTACACATGGTATAGATAAAATTAATAGGTTCTGTCGTGAAACACACACCCATCCTGCAAGACACACGTTAATCACTAGTACACTGATGAAAAATGTCTTTTTTTTTAAAGATATTTATTTATTTATTTGAAAGACAGATCACAAGTAGTCAGAGAGGCAGGCAGAGAGAGAGAGGGGGAAGCAGGCTCCCCGCTGAGCAGAGAGCCCGATGTGGGGCTTGATCCCTGGACCCTGGAATCATGACCTGAGCCAAAGGCAGAGAGGCTTAACCCACTGAGCCACCCAGGCGCCCCCTGGTGTTTTATTTCTATCTCTAATGCTCAGTCTATCCACACAATCATACTGTTTCTGGTAGACAGCACTGTGTAACTATGAATAAGAAACACAGTTCATTCTGAGAACCGAACTGTATGGATCAACAGGACTTCCTGAGGTATTAAAGAACCATCTATCTGTTGCAAGTTACAGTGGGATTGACTGGGAGCAAAACAAGCTAGACATCATCCTGATGTCTGCAATACACATTGGACGTGGTGGGGAGGGAATGACCGTTTGTACGGGGTAATTTCTATCACATGTAGTCAAGAATCAACACACATTTTGGCCTTCAACAATTCTGCTAAAATTCTGCTTCAGGAAAAGGTACATAGGGAAATTCATTCAGAAACCTAAAAATACTATATTATACTTAAGTCTTCCTAAAAGCACCTGGTCTTTGGAAAGACAACAATCTGGAACAATAACTAAGTAAGGCATTTTGCATCATGGTGGGAATTATCAGCTTTGAAGAGGCGGTTTGAAGCTCAGTATCACTGAGGACAACCTCTCAGGGAGATACCACTTCAAGCACTGCCTGCCTAGATCAGTACAAATTAGAGATTTTACCCAGTGTCAGGTTCTACTAATAATTTAATAAATCCAGGAAGACTGGAGCAGAGCCGGATGTAGTTGAGATCATCCAGAGAAACCCCTAGGTCCTTTCTTGGCTTATTACGTGTTCTCTGTCTAAGTCAGATTAAGTAATATCTGAGGTGTTTCAGCTACGTAGGTGATCACATCATTTACACAGGAGGAAGCTGTCTTCATCACTACATATCCCTGTTTTACACTCTGACAGTATAAAATAGTGTTTCTCATGAACCCATAATTACAACGGCTCCACATTTATTTGCCATAAATAACGGAGACAGAGCAATTACACACCGGTACTTCTGTACCACAGAAGTCCCATTAGGGCATTTGCTAGCAGGTCTGTCATTCATGTACTTTCAAGATTTCAAGCCAGCTCCTGACCATCTCCTTCACATATCCTCACCTTCCTCATAGGCTGTGATAGAAGTAGAAAGGTTTCTGTCCTCCAAAATAATAAATTATTTTCTGATTTCCTTTTGGACATTTAAAGCACATGCTCCATCTGGACAGTGTTTTTATGTAAGAGGTAAAGGTCTAAAGGTATCATATCTGCATGCCACTCAATTATCCCAATATTAGTTCCATACCAATTTGCAATTAAACTTCATAATCATCTTGATGAAAATAGTAACAGCTGGTATATATCCAGAATTACATTATCTTTTTACTTTTTAAAAACTTAAATATCTCCTTTTATTAAATTCTTAATTTCTGTTAGTGAATAATGTCTTTTTATTTTGATGACATATTGTCCGTCTGTGGTTTCTGCCGTTGAATCTAATAAGAGGTTATGCTTTCCTAATATTTAACTTTCAAGGATAAGTTCCATTATTGCATGCTAGGATTTTTAATATTGCACCAAACAATATCCCTTCGAATAATAGAGTAATTGTAATAATGCAAATCATTAAATCGTCTTCTCCAGTGTGCAGTTGTTGTAGTAATTTCTCCCTTTTAGCCAGTTTCAAATCTGTATTTTATTTGATTTTACCTCCAGGTTATGTTGTACCCCCCACTTTGATACAATTGACTTTTTCCTAAGGCTTTTGTCAATTATGTTTCATCTACTGTGCACAAATGTTTTAAGACTATGAGATCAAACAGCCAGCGTGGGAGAGTGGTAGGGATCCTTGTCTCACCCCGGGAATTTCAAACTCTCCAGTTTAACTGTCTTGCTTGACACAGCATGGGTTAACCAAATGGCAATCTGAGGGGACTCAGTTTATTTATGGACTTGATATTTAATTCAATTTAGTGAAAAATGCTGTATCTATACGTACTACAACACGATTATTTTTCAATTATACTAATTATAATCTTATTTCTTATGATGGTGTTATTCATTAAATTCTCTCTATCCGCTATCAGAATAAGATCAAAGAGGAAGGAGAAAAGCATTAGGGAAAAGACAGAAGTTCATATTCACTGAAAAAACAGTAGAGTTGTCAGATAAATGCAAAACAAGCTTAAAAAAGACTTTAAGGGGCATGTAGGCGACTTTCCACTTGGGTCATGAACTCAGGGTTGTGGGGTCAAATCCTGCCTGGGGTTCAACACTCAGCGGGGAGTTTGCTTGAGATTCTCTCTGTCACTCTGCCCCTCCCCCTGCTCATGTGCTCTCTACAGTACATAAATCCGTTAAAAATATATCTTTTAAAAAATATTTGAGTGCATTTAATGAAAATGAGTAATGGTTTTACAGATTCATTAAAAATTTCAAATATTAACAATTCTCAGCTATTTTTAAATATTCATTTTCCATGGCAGCTCCTAATTTATTTTTGAAAAACTAACAAAATGTTAAATATTCTCATATCTATGAAAAACTATATTTTTAAAAATTTTTCAGTTAAAGACATGTCCTTGTCTTTAATCATAAAAACAACTTAAATTTAATTAGTTAAATTTAAATTAAATAAAATTTAATTAATTTAAATTAATTAACTTTAATTAAATAAAATTTAAATTTTTGTTTTTGTTTTCCTTATGAGTCATCTACATGGCGGAATGGAGGAGTTCTTTAAGGAAGGAGTTCAGGTTCCTTTCATCCAGAGTTCATGAGGAAGGGTGAAAAAATATACAAGAAGATGTAAGAACTCCAAAGAACCTTTTTGTTTGTTTTTCCTCTTAGTTACAGAAATATTTAAATAGATATTACAGAATAAAATGAAAAGCTATATGCATATTACCTTGAAGAATTAAAAACTATTTGCTTCAACTATTTCTTTAAAAGCATTTTAAAATAAATTGCAGGCACCATTACATTTCAACAATGAATACTTCTCTGAGAATCTTCTACAAATAAGGACTCGTTTATATAACTGAGACATGGTTATCAGACCTAACTAAAGCAGCAATTATTCTCTAATTATATCTAATATCCAATCCATATTCATATTTTCTCTGTTTTCCCCAATATCATTTACTCCTGCTTGAATAGATAATTATCCCTTAGCTGAGCCCTTTAGGTTGTCTTTTTTATTTATTTATTTATTTATTTATTTATTTTTAATTAATTTTTTATTTTTTATAAACATATATTTTTATCCCCAGGGGTACAGGTCTGTGAATCACCAGGTTTACACACTTCACAGCACTCACCAAAGCACATACCCTCCCCAATGTCCATAATCCCACCCCCTTCTCCCAACCTCCCTCCCCCCAGCAACCCTCAGTTTGATTTGTGAGATTAAGAGTCACTTATTGTCTTTTTAATCCAAAGGAGTCTTCCTTTGATGGCAGTGATGGCCGTGATATCTTTTGTAGACGTTTCCTCCCTTCTGCACTGAAGTGATCTTTCTTCATGTTGGGATTTGACAATCCCACCATATTTTATTACTAGCAGAACACATGTTTTATGCAGTAGATTCAAGTTGAAATGATTTTGACAAGATTACTTTAAGAGACGATGCTGTACATTTTGGATCACATCACATTAGGAGACCTGACATTTCAGTTCTCCCGTGATTAGTGAGGATGAGATTCATCTCTGACTTTAAATAGTGACAGAAACCACTCTCCATGCAGAATTAGTTTCACTCTTTATACAGCAAGTAATCTAAAGAATGAGAATTTGGACAACCCAGGTTTGCCGTGAACATTTTACATCATGGACCTAGCATATGTTGAAGGTCTTTTCCAAATGACTATGTTAGAAATTTAAAAAAATGGGAAAAATATATGTTTTTATCATTCTTTCTATATTTATCCACTATTATTCTTCATTACAGATTTTTCTCAGCAATTACATGATTTTAACCATGAAAATATTTTCCAGAGGAATGCCAGGACTAATGTATAATTCTTCCCACTAACCAATTTTCAGAGAGCGAGGCAGTGGGTCATTTCTAATGGTGTCAAATATTTGTTGTCATTGTTTGCTGTTCACTTTATTTTTGAACATAATTATAAACATGGATTTTTCATAAGTTTAGAGTGTTTCAGGCAACTGAAGTATTTCTCTATGTGATGTTTCAGTAATTCTAAAATTGACAAATAGGGAGGAGTTCAAGGTGGCCCTTACAGGTTTTTTTTAGAAGTACATTTTTATTTGCTTGTCTTTTGTCTTTCTCACAGAATGTTACAGGCCCTTCTTATGGTTCCCTGTCAAGGACTGAAGACTGTCAGTTCTTCAGGAAGTGCCAGTTCTTCTTAGTGAAGAGTAGAATTTATCGCTAATTAGGGACCAGAGTTTACTGTCAGTATCTTTTCTTCTAACTTTTCTGGTAGTGAGCCTAGGAAATATATTGTCTAATGTACTTCCATTTCAAATTCAACACTTCAGGGTTTCAGTTATTTTTTTTTTTTGTATATGTGTATATGTGTATATTGTCTTTCACATAGAAATGTGATCCCCTCCCAAAAAATTGTTCATGCAACATGCATGAAATAGTTACAAAATGATTATACAATATTAACAGCAAGATAGAGATCAACATAAGATATGTTAGCATTTTTATATCTTTAAGCATCTTGTTTACTATTATTATCTGTTGAGCATAGTGTAACAGAAAAGTTGAATCACTATGCTGTACACTTGAAACTAAGGCAACACTGTGTATCAGGTGCACTTAAATAAAAAATTAAAGAGAAAATGATCCGAACAGAGAAATACAAGTTGGAGATGAAGACATATCTTATGAACACATATATTCAATTCTTCTTGTATAAAACATAAATTAAAAGTTAAATAATTTAATTAAGCCATTTCTAAATGTGTCATATTTAAGCCCTACTCTAAATCACTTTTTAACTCAAAGTCATCAAACTTCATATTTGTTTTATAGTACACTGTCCTTTTGCAACATTTATTGTTGAAAGCAACATTTCTTTACATAGTGGCACCATTATCTCTGGATTTTAAATCCAAAGGACTGGAACCCACTTGAATATATTACTGTTTAAGAAAACTTGCATTTTCTACTCAAGGTCACCAGAAAGTTTTTGTAAGTTGATGCACCCTATCTCAGAGATGATTCTGAATTTTGAATGAATCAGTGACACTAGCCTATTATTGCTTTAAAAGTCTTCAGTTACACTGATAAATTTGGCAATTTCTTATGCCTTCACTTGCTTTGCTTGGTGTACAACTCCAACCTGTGAGCTATCAATTCTGCACATAACTCAATTTAGATGATGGAAAAAAACTATTAAAATGTTCATATGCCACCAAAGCAATCTCTTTTGAGATATGCCTCCTGAGGTAAGGGATGCAAAAGCAAAAATTAACTACTCAGACTACATCAAAATAAAAAGCTTCTGCACAGTGAAGGAAACAATAACAACGTTAAAAGGCAACCCATGCAATAGGAGAGGTGTTTGCCAATGATGTATTTGCTCAAGGGATAGTATCCAGAATATATAAAGAACTTCTAAAACTCAACATCAAAAATCTCCCAAATAATCCAATTAAAAATGGGCAAAAGACAGGAATACACATTTTTTCCAACAAGACAGACAGATGACCAACTGACACATGAAAAGATGCTCAACATCATTGATCATCATGGAAATGCAAATAAAAAACCACAGTGAGCTATCACGTCACACCCGTCAGATTGGGTAAAATCAAAAACAGTAAAACAAAAAGTATTGGCAAGAATGTGAAGAAAAAAGGCACCCCTGGCTTGTGCACTGCTGGCGGGCATGCAAAGTCATGCAGCCACTGTGGAAAGGGGTATGAAGTTTCCTCAGAGAGTTAAAAATAGAACTACCGTATGATCCAGCAAATGCACTAGGGGGAATTTACACTAGGAATACAAAAATACTAAATCAAAAGGATATATGCGCCCAATGTTTACAGCAGCATTATCTACAATAGTCACATATGGAAACAGCCTAAGTGTCCATCAAGTGATGCGTGGATAAAGAAGTGATATACAAACTCAATGGAGTAATAGCCCTAAAATAGAACAAAATCTGTCATTTGCAACAGCACGGACAGAGCTATCGTATTATGCTAAGAGAGAGAATTCAACCAGAGAAAGACAAACACCACAGGATTTCATTCATATGTGGAATTTAAGAAACAAATGAGCAAAGGGGGAGAAAAGAGAGAGAGGGAAAGAGAGGGAAACTGAGAAACAGACTCTCATCTACAGAGAATAAACTGATGGTCTCCAGAGTGAAGGTGGGTGGGGGGATGGGTGAGAGTGGGGGATGGGGAGTAAGGAGGCCACTTGTGATGACGAGCACCAGATTTTGTATAGAAATATCAAATCACTATATTGTATATCTGAAACTAATATCACACTCTGTTTGGAAATAAATAAAAAACTTGAATTATGATACATGTAATTACACTAGTGATAATTAAGACATGATCGGCCTGCTACCCTACAGAGAGATGTGTCATACACAAAATACAACCTGATTTTAGAGTTGTAAAAAAAAAAATGCTTGCCTTGAAGTGGTAAGATATTGTCAAATACCATCTCTACAGAGATAAATAACACGATTTCTTTTCTCCTAATTTTGGTGTCAAATGGTCTGATTTTCATCGCTTCAAGAGATGAGAAAACATTTTAAGTGTTGTTTTGATTTTCTCTTATAAGAGTAAATCTGAGCATTGTTTTCACAGGCTTACAGGTTACTGGCATTTCTTTAAGAAAGCTTTTTATGCATTTGACCACTCTGTTCTCAGGAGTTCGGACCTTTTTTACTTGGTAACAAGGAGGTTTGAATGAGTTTGTGAGATTGACCTATGCCTGGCCTATATACAGCAAATAATTTCGTTACTTTATTTTTCCTTATTTTCTAAAAATCTCTGAATTATATATTCACAATAATTCTTATTTCCTTGTACTATTTCCAGAATTTGAATAAAAATGTTTTTCACTCCAAGGTCACAGAAGAATTCAACCAATGTCATTTTATAATGACATGGTTTACATTTCCATTTTAAAATTTCAGACCATGTGGACATGACCCCATCATGCAATGTGAGGTAACATTTTAGGAAGAGCTATCTAGCTGACCCAACACTCAAACACCATTCATTAAAACGTCTACCTCTTTCTCATTGATTTGAAACAACATCCATACTGCATACTAAATTTCCTATGCACTGGGCTGTCTGTCTAGATTTTAGATTCTCTTATATGCATCTGTCCGTCCGTCTGAGTCATATGCAGTGATTTTATTACTGACGCTTCCTCTTAGGTTTTAACATGTAGGTGTTTTAGGAGATGTTACTCAGCTATTCAAGCACTGCTCAGGCCCACTACTGTTTCTGAGGATCTACTTACCATTTTCTTCCTCTAAGATTAACAGATTTCTTACTACCATATTTCATATTTTCATTACTGAAAATGAGGTCTTCTCTTTTCACTATGGCATCTAGTTGATTGTTTTTATACATAATGAGTGATTTAATTCATATCCTGCCCCCTTCATGAATTTTCCCATAGCTGTAGTAGCTTTTCCATTGATTTTTTTTCAGTTTTTCCAGCTAAATAAAAAAAGCAATTTCTTAAGAGTTACTTTCACCTTCTTCTCCACATTTGTTATATATCAAATTGCTTTCTCCTGTTTAATTTCATTGACTAGGATCTTCAGTGTATGTTTATTTTTTTAATTTTTAAATTTTACATATATATAGAAAACTATATTAAACGCAAAGAATAAATTATTATCAAACATCCTCCTATATGACCTAGTGGATGCTGGTATAACCACACCAGCCTTCTCCTGACTGTTTGCATGATCTCTTCTAGCACCCTTACTCGTTGTTATTATGACCTCATAAAAACTTCCTTTTCAATATCACCTATTTTGGGTCTAGAGTTTCCATCTGATTCTTTTTCTTGTATCATCTACTTGTCTCATTATGTTCACGTTTCCTTTTGAAATCTGAGCCTATAAAACGTATGTATATTAACTGTGTTAAAAATTCATGTCTACAAAATTAAAAACAAATAAACGAAAATTCATGTCTACAAATGCCAACCCTCTGATCGTTGCTTCTGCTCTCTGAGGGGTGATTTTCTCCTGTGCGTTCCTATAGCCCCTAACAGTTCCAATAGGTAAATGCTATCATTGGCAGTGGTTTTCTCTACTGTATTTTAACAAGTTCTTAGCCTTAGCTGGCTTATTCCATAGCTTTAGTATCTGCTGCTTCTCCCAGGGAAACCTACTACGCCACACATTTTCCTTTTAATTTGTTCACTGTGATGGCTCTGACGTGTGCCTTCTTGGAGCTGGGCATGGGAGTTCTGATGGGAGACAGAACTACCTTCTTCAGGAAGTAAACCTTTACTGAAGTTGTCTGTCTTCTTCTACTCCTAGGACCTTACTGTCCCTATTCTTCTGTGCACCTACCGTCAGGCTCACAGCCCTGATTCTACTTATCCCAGGTTTCTTTTTTCCACTTAAATTTACAAGATGAAGTTTATAATTTGCTCTATCATCTAGTTACCCTGTCAGGGTAGGTTAAATGTATTTTCTATCCGCGTTGCATGGTATCAGTTTTGGAGAAGGTGTGGGGATAATCTGATGTAGGCAAATGTCTTCATCCTAAAGCAAGTCAGAAAGCCCACTCCACAGAATCCAACATGGTCATAAAAACTAAGCCTCAGTAAAAATAGACAGATATTAAAAGACTCAACATAGTATAGATATGGCCCATGCTTGAGTTTACCTGGAGAGGTGAGGTAAAGGAGAAAGCTGGTCAGGGAAGACCAACAGATCTTCCTGAGGAAATGCGGTAATACAGAATATGGTATAGCTCCATTTTAACCGTGGGTCACAGGTCTTTTTATAGCTATACTCAACAGGAAGATGGTGTTAGATATGAGGTGGAAGTTATAGAAAGTAATTACACTGGGTTCCTTAGAAGTATAGGCCCTGATGATTAATGGAGAAGTTAAATTCTATTAAATCAGTCACCATAGAACATTGAAGTGGAAAGATATTTAATGTCTTATACAAGTTTGGGATTAAACCAAAAGAAGTTGGGATAGGGAATACTTTCAGATTATTCTTTGGCATCCTGGATGATACTTTTGCTTAACAAAGCATCTTAATCTGAGAACATTAAGCAATAATGCATAATGGGAGATTATGCATCTCCCATTTGGGCCCCTAATATTTGGGCATTCTTGATCTGCAGAAACAAAATGCTATTATAGCTATTCATGTAAAGCAATTAATTATGGAGTGTTTGCATATCTATGAAGTTGTAATTATACTAATATTGCATTCATTCCTACATGAAGAAAATAAGCATCAGAAACTAAATTTACTCAGTATCAAACCACCGGCAAATATTCGAATCTGTGTGACTCCAAAGCTAATATCCTTAATGTCTGCATTACAGCTCCCTTGGATGGACAGTAACAATTGTATTATAGTTTTAAGAGCTAGTAACATGAAATTATCTAGGTAAAATAAATTCTCTAGGAGTGATGAGGTATCTTATTAAAAAAAATTTTTGTTTTTTTCTTAAATGGTTGGGGACAATAATGTCAACTTCAGAGAAGAGTTGAAGCCTGGGGGAAAGAAGCTAGCCCAGGAAAAGCATTTGGGAAAGGTTGGATGACCAAGAAAGTAGCAATCTAAATTGGATAGTTGACCTATAGATGTGCCCTTTCCTTAAAGTAGAGGTAAATGCAGCAGAAGTATTTTCTAATTGCCCCTACTTCTAATTTCACAAACCAACAGTCTGTGTTGGACATGTGTTCAACACCATGGGGTTTCATAGGTAGTTTCAGACTGAGGTGTACTTGTGTTTGTAAGGTGTTGCTAATTATGCAATCCCCCATTTTTGGGGGGAGGTATGTATTGATGTATAATAGGGTCCTTTTTAATAGGGTCCACATCCTTTAATTCCAGTTCAGCTAGGCTAAGGAAAAGTTAGAGTGGGGACTGCCTTACATTTAAGTGTGAAAAAAAAAAATGGTACAGCTTACAGAGCCAGCTGTACATATTGCTACCAATGTAAAAGCTACTAATTTTTGAGTGTTTACATCTATAATTTCTTTATACGAGATCCGGTTGGAAATCTGCAGCAAATTTAAATACAACTTGTGACTAACACATTTTATACAAACTACGGAAACGTATCTATGGTAAACTTAAGAAAATAAATACACGTAAATAAGTCAATTTTAGCTTTTCCGAAGTGATCATCTCATACATCTACCGTGTGACATAATAAACTCCGAGTTAATAGCTGTATAATGAAGGTTTAATGGATGTCATTTCTCAGACATTTGGATTTTTAATTGCTTTTCTTTCAGCTTCATTAGCACAATGACAACTGTTCAGTCACTCCAATTTTAAGGAAAAAACATCCCTTTAACTTTTTTTTTTTTAAGGAAAAGTCCTATTGAGTAAAGATGTCACACAAATTCAAGCTTTCGGATGCCAAACAAATATCAGAGTTGCTAAGATATCTATTGCTCATTTTTTTTCAGCAAATCTTAACACATTTACTCTGGAAACCACCCTTCCCTAGCACCCTGCCTTTGAGATGGCATGTCCAACATGATATCCCAACCAACTACCTATCTCTCCTAAAGGAATGGTTGAGAAGGTCATGAGATACAAGAAAATAAAAATAAAAGAAGCCCACCCTATTAACTCATGAACTATAAGCAACATTTATACTTAAACCGGCTGATGACCCTTTTCTCTAGCCATGTGTAAGAAGTTCTCTCTACACAGATGAATGCTTAGAGGGATTTTTTTTTTTTAATTTGGCTAAAAGTACCTTAAATTTGTCATGATTTAGCCAGGTTAAATTCTCTACTTCCCGGGTCATGTGAGTCATTACAGCCCTGTAGCTCAAGCGAGTCATTTACTCTGTAGCTCAAGTTAGTTTTCAGGCATAGGGATCCAAAAGCCTGTTCACTGACCCAATGATTTCAGTCAAGCGACTCAGGTCAAGAAACCATCGTACACAATAGTAGCATCACCGGCTAATCACCCCAGAATGCCAAAGTGGATAGAAAGGACCCTGTGGCCGAGCACACATGAAAAATTTCCCAGGCAATGACAAAATGGCAGAGATTTGGTAAACCACATATTTGAACTCCTTTTCAATTCCCTGATTATAAAGTATTGCTATACTGGTCCTATAAAATCAAATTGAACAACTGACTAACTCATTCCAAGAATTCCATGCAATAAAAAGACAATTTGGTTATGTTGTCTACATTTTCTAGCTAATTTCTTCCAAGGCTTAAATAATTTTATGGTCCCAGAGACCATTTTAGATGCTAAAAAAAGAAAACAAAAGACAAAAAAAACCTCTGTTGACCAAGGGAAATTGCTTTATAAGCTCTCTCTAGAGCTTTAATTTGGAAAGTTATTGTCATAAAGAAAGCAAATGTAACCTTCCAGAAGAGTTACTTTATTACACTGAGTAAGCATCAATCAAACTGGCATAAGCCCACGTGTGAAGACCCGAGAGAAAAAGAAAGAATACAACTTAAAGTTAGGCTGTATAGATTTACTGAACTCCATAGAAGGCAGAAAATAATTTAACAACTCCTGTTAACCCATTGTATATGATCACAAACAATGGAATCTTTATGAGCTGGCCCTAGTAAAATGTAATAAAAGAAGCAATTGTTCAAAGATGAGTGATTGAGACATAACCCAGTATGTACATCATTTAGAATTGTTTCCTAACTTTTACAGTTCTGTATGTGATACAGTTTCCTCTAAAAAGTTATTTATTTATTTGACAGAGAGTGAGAGAGCACAAGCAGGGGAAGAAACAGAGGGAGAGGGAGAAACAGACTCTCGGCTGAGCAGGAAGCCCGATGTGGGGCTTCACCCCAGGACTCTGGGATCATGACCTGAGCTGAAGACAGATACTTAACCAACTGAGCCACCCAGATATCCCTAAAGCTTACTTTTTCAGCAGTGAATTTAATAACCATACTGTATGGTAACTAACATAATTAAGAAAAAAAGAAATTAAAAAAATAATGAATTCAATTATATTCATTTCTAAACATAAACAGAAACACGAGAAAGGTATGAGAATAGATGGCACGTATTGCAATGAGCACTGGGCTGTTACACGCGTACAATGAATTATGGAACACTACATCAAAAACTAATGAAGTACTGCATGGTGACTAACATAGCATAATAAAAAGAAGAATAGATGGCAATATATCTTTGGTTTTCTTTAGGCTTTGCAAGAATAAACAGAAGCTACCCTTTATGTTCTGTTGAGTTGTTCGTTTTTTTTTTTTGTTTTTTTTTTTTTTTAAAGATTTTATTCATTTATTTGACAGAGAGAGATCACAAGTAGGCAGAGAGGCAGGCAGAGAGAGAGAGGAGGAAGCAGGCTCCCTGCTGAGCAGAGAGCCCGATGTGGGACTCGATCCCAGGACCCTGAGATCATGACCTGAGCCGAAGGCAGCGGCTTAACCCACTGAGCCACCCAGGCACCCGAGTTGTTCGTTTTTGATGCCGCCCCACTGAGAAAGCACTGGCCAGGGGGATCACCACTGCATATGTCAGCAACAACCAGGAAGAAAATAACGAGATTTTGCCTCAATATTCTTAACATTCTTACTATCTCTCTTTCAGTCTCTACCCTGCTTTCTTTTTCTCTCCCCCTTCCTGCCCTTTCTTCCCTTACTTCTTTACTGTTATCCCAATTACATTCAGTGATTTTCACAGTATATGATCAAGCATTCTAGAAGAAAAAGGGAACTGAGAGAAAGGTACATTTTTTTAAGAGGTTTACCCAAGATGATAAAACTTGTAAATGATAAGGACCAAGGCATTTTCCTGTGCCTTCCACACCAATATGAATGAAATTTTAGGATGAAAAACACTCTGCAGTTAAAAATGAAGAAGAAAACTGTTCACTACATGACAGTGGCATTAAAACACCACCACATCAGAGGCACCTGGGTGGCTCAGTGGGTTAAAGCCTCTGCCTTCAGCTCAGGTCAGATCCCAGGGTCCTGGGATCGAGCCCCGCATTGGGCTCTCTGCTTGGTGGGGAGCCTGCTTCTTCCTCTTTCTCTGCCTGCCTCTCTGCCTACTTGTGATCTCTCTCTCTCTGTCGAGTGAATAAATAAAATCTTAAAACAAAAACAAAAACAACAACAACAACAAAACCCACCACATCAATGAGTAAGACTTCTTTAAAAACAGGTTCTCTAATAGCACTTTATTTCCTGAGTCACCATTGTCATAGAACTCTTGAAGGACAACCTGTCAACACTAAAATAACTTAAGTAACAGCTTTCACCACCAATGACCCTTTTTGCTTCAATGATACTTTAACAGGTAATAAAGGTGAGTTAAATGGAATAGCATTGTCTAAATTGTAAGAAGAGGCTAGTCTTGAAAATACAAAAAGGTCACATAGAAACAAATAATCTATGCCTTTCAGACATTATACAAATTCAAGACATGGAGAAATAAAAATCCATTTTTATGCTTATTAATTTACTTCAATCTTTATGAAGTTATTCAAACCTTCTGAAAAGTATTTTGCCTGTTGTATCTACAGAACCTCAAAAGGTTTGTAAAATACTAAGCAACTACTCAACTTCCTTAAGTTCAACATAACCTGAGAAAATAAGTGGAAATACAGGAGAGATCCATAGTTATACAAATGGTCATCCTGGAATTATTTGTTATATAATAAGTGTGAAGCATTTATATATCCCAGTTGTCCTACCAAGGTGGCCTGGGCGTAACATATGCAGGCACAGACCTAATCTGTACCCCTATAGCTCTAGCCCTTCTGCTGAGGCAGCCCCAGCATGGTGTGCCCCAGGGTACCTCATCCATGTACCTACTCTAGCTCTATGCATCTTGCTCAGCTAGACACATGGCACAGCCCAGCATCCCCACAGCCTGTGACTACTCCAGTTCCAGCCAGTTAACCAAAGCCACTAGGCACACTTGGTCTACTCAGGGGACACTCTTACAGAAGGTCCTTCAAGAATGTTCCTCCTAATTCATGGAAATAAATAACGAAAGCCAAACAAAAAGCTAAGACAGGAATATGTTCCAAATAAAAGAGATAAAAGCCACAGGAAAAAAAAAATCTAATGAAATAGAGATAAGTAATTTATCTGATAAAGAGTTCAAAGGAATAGTCATAAAGGTGTTCACCAGCCTTGAGGTAAAAATTAATGAACTCAGTGAGAACTTCAAAAAAGATACGGAAAATATAATTAGAGATGCAACAGAGCTGAAGGAAACAATAAACAAGATAAAAAAAATAAACTAAGGGGATCAAGAGAAGATTATGACATAGGAGAATGGATTAGCAATCTGGAAGACAGAGTAAATCAGGAAAAAGAAAAGAAAAAAAAATAGGATAAGAGACTTCTCAAACTACATCAAGTGTGCTAAATTTATACGACCAGAATTCTAGAAGGATGAGGGAGAGAAAAGAGCAGAAACATTTTTGAAGAGGAAATTAAAAAAAAATACTTGGACACAAATATGAAACCAAAACTTTTGAAAACTTATGGGATGTATCATAAGCAGTTCTAAGAGCAAAATTATAGTGACAGAGGCCTACCTCAAGAAACCAGAAAAACCTCCCACAATCTAACCTTACATCTAAAGGAACTAGAGAAAGACCGACAAACAAAATCACTAATTAGAAGAAAGCAAATAATAAAGGTGAGAGCAGAAATGTGAAATAGAGACTAAAAACCCAAGACCAGATCAATAGAGAAGAACAGATAAACACAAGGAGATCAATAAAACTATAAGTTGGTTCCTTGAAAAGATACATTAATAAATGTCTAGGGAGATGCACAAAAAAAAGGCCCAACAATAACATGAAAAATGAAGGGATAAATTCCTAGAAACACACAACCTTCCAAGACTGAATCAAGAAGAAATGCAAAATTAGAATAGACTGGTTACAAGAAATGAAAATTAAATCATCAATTTTAAGTCTCAAAAAACAAAAGTCCAGGACAAGTAGGCTGTTTTGCAGATAAACTCTACTGAGTATCTAAAGAAGAGTTATTACTTATACTGTTCGAATTATTTTTTTAATTGAATAAGAAAGAATGCTTCCAAGATTCTTTGACAAGGACAGCATTACCCTGATGCTAAACCCAGACAGAGACCAAAAAGAAAGAAAATCACAGGCCAATATCCTTAATGGACATGGTTGTAAAAATCTTCAAAAAAGTATTAATAAAAGAAGTACAATTGTTGTGAGGAACACTAGGTGATGTATGGAAATAACGAATCACTAAACTGCACACCTGAAACTAATATTATACTGATGTTAACTAAGTAGAATTTTAACTTAAAAAAATTTAAAGGCGCCCCTGGGTGGCTCAGTGGGTTAAAGCCTCTGCCTTCGGCTCAGGCCATGATCCCAGGGTCCTGGGATCGAGCCCTGCATCGGGCTCTCTGCTCAGTGGGAAGCCTGCTTCCTCCTCTCTCTCTGCCTGCCTCTCTGCCTACTTGTGATCTCTGTCAAATAAATAAAATCTTTAAAAACAAAAACAAAAAAATTCTTAAAGATACACTGAAAGAATCATAAACACAATCAAGTGGAAATTATGCCTGAGACAAAAGAATGGGTCAACAATGGCAAATCCAGCAACAAGATCTATTACACTAACAAAAGAAGGTTAAAAACTGGCTCACCTGTGTGGCTCAGTGGGTTAAGCCTCTGCCTTCAGCTCAGGTAATGATCTCAGGATCCTGGGATCAAGCCCCGCATTGGGCTCTCTGCTCAGTGGGGACCCTGCTTCCCCCCACCCTCTCTCTGTCTGCCTCTCTGTCTATTTGTGATCTTTGTCTGTCAAATTAAAAAAAAAAAAAACTTCTTTAAAAAAAAAAGAAGGATAAAAATCTTATCAAACAAATAAAGCAGTAAATGTGAGATGTTTGGAAATACATAGTGGGTAAGGGGTTATTATTCAAAATACATAAAGAAATTACACAACTTAGTATTTTTTTAGAAGGATTAAAAATGGGCAGAAGACTTGAATAGATACATCTCTAAAGAAGACATAAGAGAGCCAACAGGTACATGAAAAGCAGGTACATGAAAATCGCTAGTCATAAGGGAAATGCAAATCCAAACCACAATGAGATATCAGCTCACATCCATCAGATTGGCTGTGATGAAAGTATGTATAGTAAAGGGAGCCCCTGCCTACTCTTGATGGGAATGGGAACTGGCATAACCACTACTTAAAACAGTGCTTCCTCAAAAAACTACTGACAGAAATACCATACAATTCAGCAAATCCACATCTGTGCAATTATATGAGAAAAATGAAAACACCAATTCAAAGAAACATATGCACCCCCACATTTACTGCAACTTTGTTTGTAATAGTAAGATATTTGAGCAACCTAAGTGTCCCCTGAGAGATGAAAGAACATCACACACACACACACACACACACACACACACAGATTATGACACAGCTATTAAAAAAAAGAGAGAGAGTGAAATCTTGCCGCTGTTAGGAGTTAGGTAGTCAGGGCTAGTGTAGCCAGCAAGGAAATACAGACTCATGACAGCTAAAATAATTCAGCACTGACATCCTGTTTTCAGCTTAAACAGGATTGCGCTGATGCTCTGCTTCGCAGACTTTGCAGAAATGACTTGGGCAAAATTTCCTAAAGTAAGAAATTCAACCACAAAAGCATTTGCCACGATCACAGACAAGGAGCAGTTAAGACCCAAGTCCCCGATGTCAGCAAAAATAAAGGAGCATCAGCATGTTGGCATTACCCTGAGAGTTAGATAGATACGTGACCCAAGCCCTGATTGGCACAACTCAGCACACCCTGATGGCTTAAGAAAGTTCTGCAAAAGAGCTTGTTAAAACCCCTAAACTTAGAAAGTCTGAGGGCAACTCTCTTGGGCTTCCCTCCCTCTCTGTGAGCTTTATACTCCTGCTCAGTAAACTTTCCTGCCCACCACTTTGTCTGGCCCACCTCTCCACTCTTAGAAGTGGCGTGACCAAGAACCACAGGAACACAAAATCCTGTAAAACTGTGTGCAACAAAATGGACGGACCTAGAGAGTATTGTGCTAAAAGAAGTAAGTCAGACAAAGACAAATGCTGTATGTTTTCATTTACATGTGTAATCTAAAATCATAACAAATGAACAAGCAGGAACAGACTCATAGCTACAGAAAATAAACTAGTTTGGCAGAAGATAGAGGG
>NW_026739657.1:76595-77000 GCF_022355385.1 Mustela nigripes | reverse complement strand
ACCTCAGTCACCTTATCCTTGGTTGCTGATATATTGTGATATATAATACTGTTCTTGGGTACTGAAAATGTGGTCTCTCAGTACTTCTGGGAGTTTTTTGTAGACTTCTTAGTGTTTTCTAACCCTACTGTATCTTCAGTGAACAAATAGCTCTTTACTGTCTCCCTTCTAAACTGTATGAATTTTACTTATTTTCTTCTGATTGAACTGATAGGATTCACAGTACAATCTTGAAGAGGAGAGATTAAAGTAGACATCTGTGATTTGTTCTCACCCTTCAGTAGGAATTATTTAGTTTTTATCATTAAGATATTAGCCATAGGGGCGCCTGGGTGGCTCAGTGGGTTAAGCCTCTGCCTTCAGCTCAGGTCATGATCTCAGGGTCCTGGGATCGAGTCCCGCATC
>NW_026739657.1:75804-76495 GCF_022355385.1 Mustela nigripes | reverse complement strand
ATGGGTTAAGCCTCTGCCTTCAGCTCAGGTCATGATCTCAGGGTCCTGGGATCGAGTCCCGCATCGGGCTCTCTGCTCAGCAGTGAGCCTGCTTCCTCCTCTCTCTCTGCCTGCCGCCTCTCTGCCTACTTGTGATCTCACCCTCTCTCTCTGTCAAATAAATAAATAAAATCTTTAAAAAAAAAGAAAAAGAAGATATTAGCCATAGATTTTTCATACATGCTTATTATCAAATTAAGGATGCTATTTTTTTTTGTTATTTTTATTTGCTTTCTAGTCTGCTAAAATTTTTAATCACAAATGGGTGTTGGTTTTGGCCAGGTATTTTTTGCATTTATTAAGATCATATCATATGTCTTAAATTTATTAATATAGTATCTAGTGTTAATTGATATTTGGAAGTTAAACCAACCTTAAGTTATTTTAATTAACCCTACTCAGTTGAGATATGTTACCCTTTTTATATTTTACTGCATTTTTTTTTAATTTTTTATTTTTTATAAACATATATTTTTATCCCCAGGGGTACAGATCTGTGAATCACCAGGTTTACACACTTCACAGCACTCACCAAAGCACATACCCTCCCCAATGACCATAATCCCACCCCCTTCTCCCAAACCCCCTCCCCCCGGCAACCCTCAGATTGTTTTGTGAGATTAAGAGTCACTTATGGTTTGTCTCCCTCCCA
>NW_026739657.1:0-804 GCF_022355385.1 Mustela nigripes | reverse complement strand
CTGTGTAGTGTGTAAACCTGGTGATTCACAGACCTGTACCCCTGGGGATAAAAATATATGTTTATAAAAAAATAAAAAATAAAATTAGACATTATTAGATTATAAAAAAAAAAAAAAATAAATAATTTTCACAGAATGATTTTTGCATTACTTTTCTTAATTAAAACCCCTCAGTAGCTCTTCCATTGATTTAAGCATAAAATTTATCTTGTACACACTTGAACTTCTAACCTTGCCTGCAGGACACTTCCAAGTCCTTTACAAATATCATAACCACTCCTCAATATGAATCCTTCAATCCAAACTTGATAAAATAAAAAGCTTAAGTAAAAAAGATCAAAGACATAGATGTTGTATTAACCATGGATCAAAGTGGACCTATGGAAACCTAGATGAGAAATATAAAAGCATAAATCAAGAACAATTTTTATAAGATTTTGATGTAAGCACAGATTAAGAATTCAGGCTAAGAATTTGGACTCCAAAAGCAGTCAGAGAAAGAGAAACCCAACTTCCAAAGAGTAATGATCTTGAATAATGGTTAGAAATTCCACTTGTAGTAGACTAGCATTGACCAACACATATACAAAATGAACTCAGAGCTTCAGTCAGGTAGCCCAGGAGAAGTAAAGGTAGCATGGGACAAGAACATGACCAGGATGGGTTTCAGGACAACAAAGCAGGACGGAATCAAGTTGGAATGAATGAATACAAATGGGAAGTCTGTCTGAGAGTCAACATCTGGTAGTCAATGAACTTAAACAAATGGAAAGACAAGCAGAAGTGATGTCAGCTTACAAATGG